>NC_141907.1:56555156-56861015 GCF_057802395.1 Ceratotherium simum simum | reverse complement strand
AGGAAAATGAAATTGTCTCATTTATACTCAATGTTTTACATAGATTTCTTCATTATTTCCCAAAGCACCTCATTTATGAAACTCTTAAATGAGAGAAGACTAAGTAACTTGGGTAAGGTCATGTCTTATAATGTGACTTACCCTGACCTATTGCTTAATTTCAGTCTTACCTTCTAGTACTTTAAAGAGTAACTTCATATCCCTATAGAAATGCCATTCTATCCTAAGTCTTTCACGTGTGGCTAGATTAGCTAAGGCTGGTGAACATCTCCAGAACGTGCCCATTTTGTGTATTGCTGCCCCTCATTTCAGTCTACTCTTATTTTCTATACTACGCATACAACCTGACACACACACATTCACAAACACATGTCACAACATTGGCCTCTTGAGTTAAAGGGTAAATCCTTCTTGTTAATGATTAGGCATCAATCCTATGTGCAGGAAAAAAAGTGGGGGTTGTTTTATTTATCATTACCCCTACTATACATACTCAAAACATTCCTTCAGATTATTGCTGATCTTTTTCCCTTAGAATTTTCAAAGAAGACATTATCTCTACAACTTATCTAGCAAAGAGAAATAAACTATTTAGCATAAAGCTATTTTGTAAACATCTTTCTTTCTGTCACTCAGAAATATTAGGTTACTGGAGTACTGTGACCTAATCGATTGTTTAAGGAATTGTTAAACTCCAGGCATTTTATAGAATCTTGTAATTACAAGGATCTCACTAAGCATTTTTGGGACTACTTATATATTTACAATGCAGTTCTGAACATGCTTAGTGAGATCCAAAATATATATAGATTTCCTTCCATAAGCCATACATACTCTCATCAGTGAAGGACTACGATTTATGCATACTTTTATCCCTACAAACTAGGCACGATGCTTTAAACATACTATACCATCAATAAATGTTTCAGGAACATATAAATTATCCAGCCCTGGTGTTATTGAGGATATATATCTTAGTCTAATAAATCTGGGAAATTCTTAAGGAAAAAAACACACAATCTCTAATGGTTGTACTTTATCTAAAATTTTCTATTTATATAATACCCCTCTTATTTGGAATAAGACTATTAGAAAGCCATTTCCCCTTTATTCCCCCAAGTAGCTGGAAATTAGGCTATATGAGATTATTCTTCACATTTCTGATGAAAAGTATTAAATAATACCTCTCTAACTTATGCTGTAGGCAAAGAAAGTTAAAATTCTTAATCTTTCTTCAGATATTCTCTTTGCTTCATCTTTTTTACCTTTTTTTTACAAAATTAATTCAATAATATTCAAGTTCATCAATTCTTTGATGCATATTTTTTCCCACGTTAGTACCTCTGAAATTCCATTTAAAATGTCTTTACATCACAATTTGGTATTAAGAAAAGTAATATATTTTTACACAGAAAGTCACAGAAACAGACCAAAACATTTCACGGTGCAGGACTATTATTAAGACCTTTTAATTACCTTAATTGTCTGCATATTATCTATCTATCTGTCATCTATCTGTCTATCTATCATCTATCTATCAATCTATCATCTCTGTATATCTACCATCCATCTATCTGTCATCTATCTATTTAGGGGTACTTAAAGTAACAGTGTGTCTTAGATGAAATATGGAAATATTAAATAATGATTTTCCTTGTTTACCTGTAAGTATCTAAACTCTCAACCATAAAATTTGATAAGATAAATGAAGTTTTCTTTCTTAAACAAGTGACCTACTGTTGCCAGCAACACCACTCTGACCCCACTAGAAACCTGAAAATAAATATTGTGTGTATGTAGGTGTAATAAATTCTAGCAACAATAGTCAAAGCAGCTTATCAGGGGCAAATTAAGCTCTAGGTTGCACAATTATCAGAGTTTACCGTCATACCCCAAAAAATCATTTCCAATTTTAGCAATAAAAACATAAGTTCAAATAAAGTGATTCTATGAGTACACATAGTAGTTATAAGAACATTTTGAAGCAAGGATACAGAAAAACATGTTAAGTTTCTTGGGCCAATCACTAAATGGTTAGAAGCACCATTTTATACAAAATAGAATGCTATGCACTGTGATAAATATGAAGAACAATGAAATGTTATGAATATAATGTTCATATTCTTTTTAGAATCCTAAATTGTACCTTGAAATTAAATAACCGTAGCAATAGTTACCATTTAAGAATATTTTCTGAGATACCACAGAGAGCTTACCTTCCGATTTCAACATTTCCTTCATCTACTTCCCAATTTATTAAATAATTTTATATTAATTAATTGATGATCTATTTAGGGTACAATAAATATAATGTTCTATAAGGATCTTAACTTCCTTTCCTGGTGTAATCAATAAATTGATTGATTTTTTTCCTCCTTCAGAAAATACCTAAAAGAGATTAGATGTAGTTAAATCATTTTTAATGGTGGTACCTGATTTCCACACTTAGTGATAGGCAAAGAATCTAATATGATCTAAGACTCAGTCCCACAGCTATTTAAAGTCTTTTTGTACTTAAGATGTACTGTTATCTCTCATGTCAATCTTTTCATTCAAGCATCACCAGAACTTTGTATGATCAGTCAAATAATTAATCATTTCCATGACCTTTATCTTTCCTGGAAAATTTTATTCTTTTCTATTATGGTGAGGAATCACAGCAAGTCTAGGCTGAAATGCCATTTATGCTATTTTAATAGATATCTCAGAGGCTAGGTCAACGTTTTCTCTACACAAATAAAGGGAAACATGCCCTCAGTAGAGTAGTAAAGTTGTTTATTCCTGTTGGAAAGAAGCTTTTATCAATGTCTGGTTCAGACATTTAATTTTTTCTCTTTGTTATAATTTGGACAAGGTTTATGTGGCAACCTGCAGTATCTTAAAATAATGAGATCTGATGAACATTTTCATATGACCATTTTGAGACTTATATAAAATAAAAAAAGTACTGGATGAGGTGGGAGGTGTACAATGATAAAAGCAGGGAGACCAGTTAGGAAGTTGTTGCAAAAATCCAGGAGAGATATGTCAGACGTGGTGGGACAGTATAGGTGTGCCGATAACTTTGGATAATTTGAAGTTTCAACTTCCTCGCTTTATTGAAAGATCAGATGTACAGTTTCAGAGAAAGAGAGTAATCAAGAATACCAAGAATTTAGTCTTCAATAAATGGAAAAATGATGTTGACATTTACTGAAAAAAGACGGAAAGGCCAAGTTGGGTAAGGGGAGGACCAGGATATTAGTATTGAACAGATATAGTATTTGTGATGCTTATTGAACAACTAAGTGGAAAAGTCAGGTAGGCAATTGGATATATGAGTCCAGAATTCAAAAGATATATCCAGGCTTTAAATAAAAATGTGGGGACCATCAATATGACAGTGGTTAGATGGTATTTAAACCATGTGATGAGATGAGACCAACAAGGAAATAAGTGTAGGGAGAGTAAGGAGAAGTCCAAAGACTGATCCCTGGGACACTGAAGTATTAAGAAGTTGAGGAGATGAAAAGGAATCAGCAAATGTGACTGAGACTGAAATCTTAAAGAGAAAGGAGAAAATTCATGAGAAGTTACCTTGAAGCTTGCTGAAGGATATATTTTAAGAAGGTAGGAATGAATAAATTAGTCAAATGCTGTAAATAGGCCACGTAAGTTGAGAACTAAGATCTGACCACTGATTTAGTAGCATGAATGTCCTTGGTAACTGGCCAGAAACTTTCAGTGAGATTAAGTGTAGAAAGCCTGAATGGAGCATGTTTAAGAGAGATTCTGAAGAGAAAAATATAGAAAATATTTTAAGTGACAGAACGACTGTAAATATATATCAAGCAGGGTCCATCCAGAAGAGAAAGCACAATTCTTTGAACAGAGGGAATGTAACATAACTAACTGTGTTAACCAAGTATTGGAGAACTGAAAAGATAAAAGAGGAATTAGGAAGCACCTGCCATCTACGGATTTAGGGGAACTAAGAGAAGGTATGTTTTTAAAAACTTTATAATTTTTGAGTTAGGCTTTGTGGGGCTGATACCCAGACTTGTGATGATGAGGCACAGAATGGCTATCTCTGAGAGGGAGTGATGTGGTTGGTTTTGGGTGTTTTGGAAAAACTGCAAAAATTGACCAGCTGTTGCTACTATAATGATTTGTTGCTGAAGTGATGAAGATACATTGTTGGGAAAAGCTGATAGGAATAGAAAGAAACAGGAGTGGGCATTATCTCTCCCTTGGTACCCTTTATGGAAAAAGTCTAATAGACTGCTGACAGAAGGAGGATTGGAATACGGTTTGCAGGTTTTCAGCCTTCCCATCACAAAGAAGAGTACAGAAAGTTGACTTTGAGATGAGACAATAGCTTAGGGACAGTAATAGTTCATCTGTTTTAACACTCCCTTCTACGTATATTTCAATTTCCATACAGCAAATGAACTTTATGCTTCCACCTAAGAAGGTCTAGCTACCCTGCATACAAATGAAGACACTACACATTTCATGTTAATATTGCTTTTAGCCAAGACTTCAGGTGACTGGAGCTTTTTCCTGGGTTGAGGGAGTGACCTAAATTTTTATTCCTGAAGGGTCAGGATCCTTACTGGTCCTGTCTTTTTTTTTTAAGTTATATAGTTTTCCATTAACTTTTCCTGTTGCAAACAGAAGCACTACAAAATACCCCGGTTACAGACATAGTCCATCTTGATACTCCTGTCTAGATGCAACCTGATATTTTTTGCCCATTGGTTCAGTGGTATTCTGGAGTCATCCCAATTTCAAACTCAATTGGAACATTTTTGGTCCTCAAGGATGCATTCTTCCCATGGGACACAAGATCTCCAAATTAGTAGAGTTCAAAACTGTGGAGATGAGAAGTAAAACTCCTATGACTGGGTTATTAAGTATCAAAGTAAGAGAAGCTCCTCACACTTCCACTCCATTATCCCAGGAGCTGTGTATTATAGTCATGATGGGAAGAACAGCATATTTAAAGATAGAAATATGCAAATTATAAGATAGAAGCTCATCTTTTCAGGAATGTTGGACTCCCAACAGGCACCATAATTGAGTTGTTAGTAGACCATTTCATCATTCCATTAGGCCAGCTGCTTCTGGTGATGGATTATATGGTAAGACCTGTTGATCCTTTAGTTATGAATACATTACTGCTCTTCTTTTCTGGTGAAATGAGTTCCTGAAAGGGAGACAGTATTATGCAGAATATTACTCTGGAGAATAAGGGATTTTTGAAAGTCTGTGGATGATGGTGCTGGTAGATATTATGAGAAGGGAAAGTTAGTCTATATTGAGTATATAAGCCTATCTCTGTGAGAACAAAAAGCTGTTCTTTTCGTAATAGAAGCAGGCTCATATAATCAATTTGTCACCAGGAGGCTATTTGGTTCCCTTGGGGAATGGGGCCATATGGAGGCTCAGCTTTGGTTTCTCCTGATGGCACATTAGCAGTAGCTGAGCCATGGAAGCCTACACAAGAGAAAGTCCCTGTTTTTAAACCTGTACCTGGCCTCCATCTTTGCCATCATGGCCACTTTATACATAGGCCTCTTAAATAAGCTTGTGATGGCTGGGAAAAAAGGATGACAGACATTCACAGAACATGTCATCATGTGCACTTGATTATTGAGGCCTTCTTTTTAGGTAGAAGTGCTAGATAAGCATCCACATGGAACACAAATACAATTGTAGAAACAACTGATACTCATTCCAAGAAGTCAATCCATGTACCTCTTCCAAGCCCTGACCCTCTGGTCACAAAAAAGGTATATGGTAGGAAAGGATATGTAGCGGGCTGTCTGGTAATCATTGGAAGAAGTTCTTGATACCAGTGCAGAGATGTGAGCAGTTGATACCATTGCAGAGTCGTGAGCATCCTGAAGAACAAATGAGAGTAATCACATGTTTGTAGAAGTCAACACTGAGTAAGAATCAGACGCTTTCCCCCAAGCAGTGGCATTATATCATTTTCCAATAGCTAGATGGAACACTATACAGCAAAAAAAAAAAAAAAAAAAAAGTATAAAATGGAGATACACACAGAGAACCTTGTAGATGTACTTTAATATTGATCAAAAGAAGCAAGACTCAAAATAATGTATATAGTAGTATTTCTTTTATAAAAAGTTCAAAAATAGGCAAAACTGAACAGTATTATTTTAGAGAATGCGTCAGAGGTGGTAAAATTAAAAAGAAAAACAGAATGAATTACCTTAACCTACTAGACAGTTTTTAACTTTAGAGATAAGGAAGGAGGTGGATTGATAAAGGGACACACAAACAGTATCTGAGGCGATGGAAATGGTTTATAACTCAATGTGAAATTTCCAGTTGGTGGTGGTTACATGTGTATTTGTTTTAGGATCATTTATTATAATGTATGTTTAATGGACTTTTTTGAATGTGTCATACATCTCACCAAAAAAAGAAACTTAAAAATGTGTGGTTTTTAAGATATTTGACAAATTGAATGTAATAAATGAGGGAGACAGAAATTGAAGAACTTCCCAATCTTCCGGTTTGGATGACTTTCCTGTATCTCAAACCTGATGCCTGTTTTCTCACTCTCAGCAGTTTGTTCTCCACAAAGGACATGACATCAATTCAAAGCAATAACATTTACCTTTCACTCAACTGAACTCCTCTAATGCAGTCAAAAGAAAACGAACGAACACTAAAGAAAAAAATACCAAAATATTATTGTAATAAGAGATGTAACTCAAATTTCATACCCTCACAACTGATGGACCAGAACATTCCACAGTACTTTGTAATAAAAGCAAAAAAGGTAAATTTTTCTCTATGCTAAAATGTCATGTTTATTCAAAAATGCCAAATTTTTCTTGGATTAAATCCTTCCTTTCACCCCATGAAAAGCTCAACAAAAGACTAAGTTCCAAATGTGATAGTATTACACCACATAATATTCCATTAGCAACCATGATTTGATAGGGTTTTCTTAAATATCTCTTTTGTGTGTATTTGTTTTTTTTTGTTTTAATTTATTATTATTATTTGTTTTTTTGGTGAGGAGATCAGCCCTGTGCTAACATCTGCCAATCCTCCTCCTTTTTTGCTAAGGAAGACTGGCCCTGGGCTAACATCTGTGCCCATCTTCCTCCACTTTATATGGGACGCTGCCACAGCATGGCCTGCCAAGCAGTGCGTTGGTGTGCGCCCGGGATCCGAACTGGCGAACCCCGGGGCCGCCGCAGCGGAGCGTGCGCACTCAACTACTTGTGCCACTGGGCTGGCCCCAATTAATTTTTTCATTGCAGTAACATTGGTTTATAACATTGTATAAATTTCAGGCATACATAATTATACTTCTATTTCTGCACAGATTATGTCATGTTCACCACCCAAATACTAATTACAATCCATCACCACACACATGCACCTAATCATCCCTTTCACCCTCCTCCCTCCCCCTTTCCCCTCTGGTAACCACCAATCCAATCTCTGTCTCTATATGTTTGTTGTTGTTTTTATCTTCTACTTGCAAGTGACATCATCGGTAGGTATTTGACCTTCTCCCTCTGACTTATTTCGCTTTACACAATACCCTCAATGTCTATCCATGTTGTCACAAATGGCTGGATTTCACCGTTTCTTATGGCTGAGTAGTATTCCATTGTGTATATATACCACATCTTCTTCATCCATTCATCCCTTGATGGGCACTTAGGTTGCTTCCAAGTCTTGGCTATTGTGAATAATGCTGCAATGAACACAGGGGTGCATGTATATTTACGCACTACTGTTTTCATGTTCTTTGGATAAATACCCAGCAGTGGAATAGCTGGATCATATGGTAGTTTTATCCTTAATTTTTTGAGGAATCTCCATACTGTTTTCCATAGTGGCTGCACCAGTTTGCAATCCCACCAGCAGTGTATGAGAGTTCCCTTCTCTCTACATCCTCTCTAACACTTGTTGTTTCCTGTCTTGTTAATTATAGCCATTCTGATGGGCCTGAGGTGATATCTCATTGTAGTTTTGATTTGCATTTCCCTGATAGTTAATGATGTTGAAGATCTTTTCATGTGTCTTTTGGCCATCTGTATATCTTCTTTGGAGAAATATCTGTTCAGGTGTTTTGCCCATTTTTTAATTGGGTTAGTTTTTTCTTGTTAGGTGTATGAGTTCTTTATATATTTAGGAGATTAACCCCTTATCAGATATATGGTTTGCAGATACCTTCTCCCACTTGTTAGGTTGTCTTTTTGTTTTGTTGGTGGTTTCCTTCGCTGTGCAAAAAGGTTTTCAGTTTGATGTAGTCCCATTTGTTTATTTTTTTCTATTGTTTCTCTTGCCAGGTCAGACATGGTGCTTGAAATATGTTGTTGACACTGATATCAAAGTGCGTACTTCCTATGTTTTCTTCTAGAAGTTTCATGATTTCAGGTCTTACATTCAAGTCTTGAATCCATTTTGAGTTAATTTTTGTGTATGGTGTAAGATAATGGTCTACTTTAATTCTTTTGCATGTGGCTGCCCACTTTTCCTAGCACAACTTATTGAAGAGACTTTCCTTTCTCCATTGTGTTTTCTTGGCACCCTTGTCGAAAATTAGCTCTCCATAGATGTGTGCATTTACCACTGAGCTCTTGATTCTGTTCCATTGATCTGTGCATCTGTTTTTTTTTTTGGTGTTTTTATTATTTATTTTTATTTATTTATTTTTTGAGGTAGATCGGCCCTGAGCTAACATATGCCAATCCTCCTCTTTTTGCTGAGGAAGATCAGCCCTAGGCTGACATTCAGGCCCATCTTCCTCCACTTTACATGGGACGCTGCCACAGCATGGCTTGCCAAGTGGTGCGTCAGTGTGCACCTGGGATCCGAACCGGCGAACCCCGGCACCCGCAGTGGAGCGCGCACACTTAACCACTTGCGCCACGGGGCCGGCCCCCCGTGCATCTGTTTTTGTGCCAGTACCAGGCTGTTCTTCTGTCACTTTTGGCATTTCAAAATTGATATAACCAAACTGTCTTTTTTACTTTTCCCATTTTACAAAAAATAAAGCAGAACTCCACATGACAAACAAACAATAATTGATCATCTTCTATATTATGATTTGCCTATTCTCTTTCCACTTTCATTTGGGAAAACAATCCAGAAACCCTGGATTCCTCTTTTATTCCTTTCCACCCTTTGTCTTATCTAATTGGTCATCAAATCTTACTTAATTTTTTCTAGCATCTTTCTTTCTCAGTATTTCTTTTTATTTGTACAGTCACTAAACAAGACTTTCTAACTGATGTCCTCAGTTTCAGTTTCTTCTCTACTAATACAGAACACACACTATGTCCATATTATCATTGTAAAAATAATACTTTAATTTCATCCTTCCTTGATCAAAAAATTCTTAGTGGTTGCCCAATGCTTAGGGGCCCTGTTCAACTCCTCATTATGTGCGATGTGTAATCCATAGTCTCAGGCAACTGAAATTTAGATAATCTTTCTGGAGTGTCCTTTAAAACGCCTGTAATCTTTTTCAATTTTATCAACAATTGACCATAGATTGGCTACTTTTTTTAACTTGCAAAAAACTTACAGGTTTATTTTTGAGTAAATGGTCTTCCATAGAATTTGGAGGATTTTATTTTGTGTGCAAAAATGAATGAAATTATTTTCTAGAAATTAATTAGATAAAATTTTCATTTCTTCTTTTTCCATGATATAAAAGTCAGTGCTTCCCAACCCTGGGTGCACTTGAAAATCATCTGGAGAACATTCAAAAATGCCACTACCCGGACCTAACCCACCAATTAAATTAGAATTTTTGTGTGGGGCTTGAGAACAGTGTTATTTTTTTTATTAAATATTTAAGAGAGCTATTCAAGAGTGCAGTCTGGGGTGATGGTGAGGTGGGCTAATATTCAACAGCTGTCAAAATACTTATTTTTGATATTAGGGAGAATATTTTGTGATACGTGGCAGCTGTATACTGTTGAATGCAAGTGACCTATTTATATTACTATTTGTTCATTTACCAAACATTTTTAAAGTAACCATTGTGTGCCAAGCTCTGTTACTGGACGATATAGAGGTAGAGCAAATGAGCAACAGTAGTAATAGCTTCAGTGTATCAAGGGCTTTGTATACATTGTGTATTTCCATAGGCTCAACAATTTTTGAATAGACTGAGATTATTATGCCTATTTTTCAGAGTCTGAAAGTCTGTCTTAGAGAAGTTAAGTTACATGCTTAATATCTTGAAGCTAACAGTTGTTAGAGTCAGGATATGGACCTAGGATACAATCTTTCTGTCTCTAGAATCCAGCCTATTAACCAGTACTGTCTAAGGACAGGAGCTATTTCTGATTCTGAAGGAATAAAAATAAATAAATACTTTAACAAGTCACACCGGTATTCGCTGGGGGAAGTTATTGCAGTAGATTCCTCTTTGTTTCCTTATGGTCTAGCGCCACGCCTGGACTCAAGCAGATGTTCAGTAAATGTTGAGCTCACACGAACCTGTGAAGGTCCTAATGGGTAGCAAGGAGATAATGTATTATCTCTAAAGGGCCAGTTGTCCTTTAACAGGAAATCTCTGGAGAAATATTCTAGTGTACGCCCTGACAGTTGGATTTTCTCTTTTTTGTAAGGCAAGTGACTGATTTAAACTTTGATTTCCAAGGCATTCACTTCAAAGAAGAATCTACTTCAAAGATGGCTATTTCCAATAAACACATGCCAGCCACAGGACTAGATAAAGAGCCAATCTCCCTCCCCTAATCTCCTTCCTTTTTGAGATTTTGGTTGATTTTGATAACTGATCATTTAGAATGCTTACTTTTTCTTTTTCCGTGCTTTAAATTCCCAGTCTTATGTTTTAAATTCACCACTAAAGAGTGAGCCTGTGAAACCCTAGGTCTCCACCCTCGAATCCAATAAAAGCAGAACCCTAGGCTCACACTTTCTCACTCTCTCTACTGAGGACCTTGCTCTGAGGCCCCAGGTGTGCCATGTAACTTCCAGTACCTATAAATAATGACTTTTTTTCAAAATTTCCTGATGGTTATTGCAGAGAGCATCTTGCCTTCATACTAAGAACCACAAGGGCCAATTCAGCCGCAGCATTGGTTATCTGTAGGCTGAGACCACACACTACAGATGTCTTAACTTGAATGAATTTCTAATAATGGGAGTTTGCACATCAGAGCAGGTGTGAGTGTGAGAAATTGGGGCTCAGAATGGATGTTTTCAACTTGTGATGTAAGCTTTGGTAGCAAACAATAGGCCAGGTCTTGCAAACTACATTTGCTTCTTTAACTGGAATTTTTTGTCACAAACTGACATCATAGTCCTTCTAAAAAACAAAAATGTGTTAAAGCTATCATACAGTTCAACTAATTTCCAAATTTCATCCTATGCTTATTAAGAGTGGTATGGATATGAATAAAGATAAGATTAATTTGAGTGATACAGTAGGACGTTTGGGGTATTGTGGCTCTCTTTGAATATACAAAATAGAAGAGAAAAATTACAGACCAATGAGACAGTGATCAAGTTCCTTATCTCAAAAATATTGTCAATAATACCTGAAAGTTGGTAGGTATTAAATGTTATCTATATAGATATTTTTCAAAATTTACTTTTAGATGGCTATTATTTTATTTTATTTTTTGATGAACTAGTGAGAAGAATCACAATGTATAAAAAAGTCAGAGTATGAAGCATTGGTGTCTGTTATTTTCTGGGAAATGTCTCATTGCATTAATAATCCATCTGGTTACCCCTAATTTAGTCCAACTATTCAGTCACAGCCTGAATCTTCTCTCAACATTATCTTTGTCTATACTTGAATAATGCCAGGGATGAAGCACTTGCTTCCTCCAAGCCAGGCCATTGCATTTTAAGACTGTCCTAATTGTTGAACTCTTCCCACATATTGAGTCAATATGTCCTGGCTGATTTGTTACATAACAAATATAATGCATCTTCCCATGAAGACATAGAAATCTTTCAGATATTTGAAGCCAGCTATCATGTTCCCTTAGAAATACTTATCTTTTTAGGTTAAGTCTCCCACTTCCTGCTTTCACTTTTCACAAAGTATACTTTCTAATTGCTTCAAGTTCCAGGTCGTTTTCCCATAATTCTTGTTTAGCTCTCTTAGAGCTCAGTAAATTTTAACCTCTCACAATCATTTCACGCCTTCATATTTTGTTTCCTAATGGAAATATTTCCCAACAAATGTGTTTGGAAACAAAGCAAGGGCTCTTATTTCCTTGTTTATCCATATGCAGGAAGAGGGTCTAGAGTTCCTTTAACCATAGAACAAAGAAGAGGGTTAATCGTTGAGTTACGCAGCTCTCTTCTTTCTTCCCCTCTCCTTGTGGTGTGTGTGTGTGTGTGTGTGTGTGTGTATGTTTTAAAGCAACCAAATAAGAATAAACAGGATCTGTTCAGTCATCATTATTTAAAGGATTCTACCTTACTTGGCTCTAGGAGTAGGAAAGTGACTATAACATCGATTGAGTTCATTTAGTTTAGAAATTTTCTTAACAGTACCTACGGAATTTTTTACTAGAGGTTTTATAGAGAAAAAGTAAAAAGTAATTGGTGCTGATATT
Organism: Ceratotherium simum simum; assembly: GCF_057802395.1. Classification (NCBI taxonomy): domain Eukaryota; kingdom Metazoa; phylum Chordata; class Mammalia; order Perissodactyla; family Rhinocerotidae; genus Ceratotherium; species Ceratotherium simum. The sequence continues at coordinate 56,848,422 of NC_141907.1, read as the reverse complement.
TAGAGGAGCCCAGTTGTTATTTCTGATCCCTATGGGTTTTAAACAATTTGAGAAATGGACAGAGCACTTAAACAAGGATTTGAAATCCAAAAGGAACTTTATTCTTTTTTCTAAACAATGAAGGTTAGATTGGGAGACCTTTTTATCATGTCACCTGAATTAATCCTTGAAGTAACACAAGTGGCAAAAGACATGTCTACTGTCAGCTTTAAAAGTCTTTGAGCAACAAAGGCCAAATAAATGTTTTAAAGTGACTGAAGGGAAAGGTCAGGTTAATGGTGTCATATTCCCACATATTTTCCCTAAAAATCATTTGAAGTCACCAGCAAATTAAGAGAGAGAAGCACAAGGTGAAAGAAAATTATTACAGGAAAGAATATTCAACATGGTTACTGGCACATGTAATTGACTGGAGGCAAATAGATGAGATTCCTACAAGATTTTTATTCAACTAGATTGTCAAAGAAATCTTAAGCCCAGACTAAAATAATCCTTTGACTATTTGAGACTTAAAATAGCTAATTCTTGAGCCTCCAGTCTTCTATGGCAGAAAGTAGGCTTTGAAAACCATCCAAGATGGAAAATCCACTTTAGGTATGACTGCAGAGAACAACGGATTCAGTATTTATTTCCAGAGAGAAAAGTCAGGGAACTTCCCCACTTCAAGTCTTTACAACGTGTGCTCAGTAAGATTTTAGAATTGTTATGGACAGTGATGATTGTTTCTACGTGAGAGTGTTTATTTTGTTTATGCTGTCTCAGTTTTATCACTGCACATCAGGTGTTTATGGGGGCAGATAACTTGTCTTTTCAGCTCAATTTTCAGGAAGAGTAGGAGTCACATTACAGTGTGGTGGAGAGTTAGAATCCTGAATTTTGTCTTACTTGGCAAGTAAGTGACAGTGGTCTGTGCTGAGGAGGAAGAGTGAAATGTATGTATTTTAACTAGCAAGGTGAGGTGTGGAGATATAGGCTATGTATTCACCAATCTAGTTTTTGTTAGCTACCTTTATTGTTACATAGGGAACATGTGACTGCCTATTATATAATGGGAGATGGGCAGAAGTGGTAGATCCTTTCTCAGTCCTGGCCATAGAACTTTCCTTGATCTCTTTCACCCTCTCTCTTTCCCTTACCACCGTCATAGAAGCAAGTGTTTTAAGATGGTAAAGCCATACAGTGAAAGGAACTCAGATTTTTGATTCACTGTTTGAAGGAAAGACCCCTAGCAGAATCATCCAACTCCCACTGTGGTGTACTTGAGAGATAATTATTTATTCTTTTAAGCTGCTGAGATTTGGGGGTTCTATATTATAATAATCAGCTTATTTTAACTAACTTGAGAGAAGCCTAAGATAAACAAATATTAGAAATCATAGAGGTAATGGGAGGTCCCATTATCAAGGGTAAAGATTAGGCATTTATTCTGATATCAGAAGTCATGCAACTCTTTACAGTTAGGAAAGTGACATGATCTGACTTTGGGTTGAAAGAGATAATGGATGAACAAGGGTGTTTGCAGGGGCATCAGTTAGGAAGCTGTTGCAGTAATCCAAGTGAAAAATGATAATGGTTTTGGCCAGGTGGTAGCAGTAGAAATAGTGAGAATTTTTTAGCTTCTGCATGTATTCCAAATGTGGAGCTGACAGTATATACTGATAGCTTGGATGTGGTTTATGAGTGAAAGAGATGGGTGAAGGATGACTCCAAGTTTTGTGTGGTAATTTCCTGAGATGGGAAAGATACTTAAAGGACAACTTTCCATGTCTTTATAACATGAAAGGTGAGCACTTCAGTTTTTGTTCCCAGAAGGCTCAGGAATAGGCGAAACTAGATATTTCTCAAGCCTGCTTGTTAAGGTCGTCTCAAGATCAATGATAAAAAATTGCATTTGAAATTAGTAATATAAATTTCTTCCTATTATTAAATTCTCAAAAAATTAAATTTCTTTCTCCTTGTAAAATTCTCTTTTAAAATAGAAAAAAAAAAGTCTTTCTTGTCTCCTTATTCAGTTGAGTGTGAGCGTTTCATTAGCCATGCTGGATGGAGTTGGGTCTTGTACACAGCAACTGCAAGCTGGGCCACAAATTCTCACTTTTAGGGGAAGTTTCCAAGAGAATTACCAGAATTGAGTATAGAGTTTATCCCTATCATATTGCTTTTGCTTGTCAAAATTTAGTATGTTGGAGGATAAAGAAATAATAAGAGAAAACAGAAAAAATGAATGTTACTACTACCTCTATAGAGTAGCGGCTAGTTTTTGCTGGTTATTTTTATTTACAACTATGAGTATAAGTGTTATCATCAGCAATTTCTCAGATGATTGTCATTTGTAGCACCACATATCTCATTTGATAGGGAAATTTTACCTATGCATAGGGCCTTTTCCAAGAGTGGCACTGAGATTTCAAAATTTTTGAATATTTTTGCATGTTGAGACATTGTTATTATTCAGCTTTTATCCAAAGTTTCCTTTATCCTTTTAGTGTTTCTCCCTTCTTCTTAAGGGTCTTAATTACATGTTTGTTGCTGTTTGTGTTACTAAATATGCAATCCTACACTGAATATGGAATCTATCTCAGGAGATGGAGAATCATCCTCAACCATTTCCTGAAGTCAAAATTCTTTTTTTTTTTTTGTGAGGAAGATCAGCCCTGAGCTAACATCCATGCTAATCCCCCTCTTTTTGCTGAGGAAGACCGGCTCTGAGCTAACATCTATTGCCAATCCTCCTCCTTTTCCCCCCCAAAGCCCCAGTAGATAGTTGTATGTCATAGTTGCACATCCTTCTAGTTGCTGTATGTGGGACACCACCTCAGCATGGCCAGACAAGCAGTGCATCAGTGCTGCCCCCGGGATCCGAACCCCGGGCCACCAGTAGCAGAGCGCATGCACTTAACTGCTAAGCCACGGGGCCGGCCCCAAAATTCTAATGATATCAAAATTTGTATCCTTTTGGGCCCCAAAGAATCAAAATTTCAAAATATTGTTCTCAGTCTTTGAATTTTCCAGGCCATTAGTAACTTGTGTCACTGCACTAGCAGCAGGTACATTACTTTCTGCAACCACTTTTCCACCAGCAGAGGGATGTGACTCCAGTGCATCTCTGCCTTCAGTTCTCCTTCCTCTCCTTGTAAGCAGTCCAAGGTGAGTTTTAAAAATATTAACCTACTTCTTAATTAAGTTCCTATTCTTCCTACCTCATGTAGGGCCAACTCTGTTTGCAGGATCTCAGCCCTTTACATTTTCTTTCCCCTGATTTTCAGGTTCAAACAGACAACTAGGAACTGATTTATGAGGATTCGTATGTTTGAAGATATGAAGGTATGAGTTTGCCAAAGCACTCATTCATTGCTCAAACAAATAGCACCCATCTTTCCACGTCTGAGTACGGTGATTTAACTAAGGAGTTATTCTCTCATCAACCCAATACCTAACTCCAATCTGAATTCTATCTATTGCCACTGTGGTATAAAATGGCCCTCCCAAGAGTTATCTCTGTTCTAATCCCTGGACCTATAAAGGTTACCTTATTTGGCAAAAAAGGATGTTTGAGAGAGGTGTTTAAGTTAAGGATTTTAAAATGGAGAGATTATCCTGGATTATCTGGGTAGGCCCTAAATATTATCACATGTATCATTATAGAGGGAGGCAGAGGAAGATTTGAACACACATAGAGGAGAGAGCATTGTAAAGAAGAGGGTAGACAGATATTCGATAATGCATTCCTTGAAGACTGGAATGATGCAGTGGCAAGATAAGGAATGGTAGTAGCCACAGAAAGAAACTGGAAGAGTCAAAGCTCCCCAAAAGCCTGTTGAGGGACCTTGGCCCTGCTGACACATTGATTCTAGCCCAGTAAAAGGGATTTTGGACCTCCAGAACTGTGAGAGAATGAGTTTTTGGGCTTCCAGAACTGTGAAATAATGAATTTTTGTTGGTTAAGCCATCAACTTTGTGGTAATTTGTTGCAACAGCCAGAAGAAACTAATATAGCCATCACGCCTAACTTCATGTTAGTTTGTGTTATATTCTAATTTCTAATAAAGTTCTAATTCCATGTTTTCTTGGTATGCTTTCTCATCCTGCCTCTGACACTTTTCCAGCTCTATTATCTTTGGCAAATCATTTATCTTCTCTGTTACTCAGTTTCCTAATGTTTAAAATGGGGATAATAGTAATACCTACTTATATGGTTATTATAAGGGCTTGATAAATTAATATTTGTTAGGAGCTTAGTACAGCACCTAGCACTGGCAAGTGCTATGTAAGGTGATATGAAATAAATCTACTTTAAAAAGTAGATAACACATTTTGGGGTAAGGAGAATGCAGAGAGAGTTATGGAATGATAGTTGTCTCCCCTTCAACTACCTTCTTCCACTTTCAGGAGAAATAATTAGGAAACAAAAGATAAAAAAATTCTATTTGTGTTGTGAGCTTTTTTAGACAGTGTTTGTTCAAAAGACAGGCATATATTGCTGTCATATGTTTAAATCTCTGACAATTTTTGTTTTCATAGTTAGGAAGCAGCCTTTTAAAATTTTAAATTGGAAAAAATACGTCATAAACATCATTTCTGTATAAATTAAGTCCAATGAAAAAATACCATAACACAACCAATATGGTGAGATAGATATTTTTAATATGACAGAAGGAAAGTCTTTGGAAAAGAAAGTAAATTTTTGTAGATTTCACTGATTTCTGTACCAGTATCTGAAAAAGGAAAATAATATATTAGTTTTATATAGTAGAGTTACCAAATTACTTGCACTTACAGCAAAATTTATTTTGTTGATCTATGAACTTAATGTTAAAGAACTATACTGAATGGTCATCTACAAATCTATGCTACAATTAAATACACATTTAAGAGAATCAAGCTTGTTTTCTTCTATCTTCTTGTAGATATTATGCATTCTTGTAACAATTAATTCATTTAAAAATGCAATGTTAATTCAATGTTATAATTTATTTGCATACATGTATATGCTATACAGGACTTTTTTGGGTATTAGGTTCAGTTCAATACAGTCTCCTGATACTGAATAATTTGAAGTAGAATTTTTTCTCTACTTTAAGAGACTTTTCCAGAAAAGTAGCACTCTTTCCTTTACCTGTTGTGAATTAAGTAATTAACATAGTAAGAAACTAAATACAAATCCTTACTGAAATTATTAAATTTATTTAGTATCTTGAACTAATTCACCAACCAAGACCCTTTTATCTTATATAATAGATAAATAAATAAATACCAAAGGAATATAGCAATAGTCAGGGTTTAACTAAAAAGTAAAGCCTTTCAATTTCCTTGGCAACAGCTGCTGTTTAGAGGCATCACCAACAATACTAACTGCCATCACGCCTGGTTTTCAATTCCACTTCAGCTACTGTTGTCCCTTCAGTAGAAATTCTGATCTGGCTGACAATCAAATAAAGCCTTGCCATTTTCCTGTCTAGTGAATGTTTATAACAGTAAAATTGGAACAGCTTTAGGAAGGAGTGAAGGAAGGAGAACTTGCAATGGAGGTAATCAAGTTTTTTGCTTAGATGACTAAGATGGAATGAGTCCTGAATGAGCTTTTTGACCAGAGCCTTTCTTCCTAGGACAGTGTGTAATGGGGGTTGGGGAGCAAGGTTGTGGGAAGGAGGTGGGAACTGAGAGATTTTAGATGTAAATTGCTTTTTGTTTTTTCCTAAAATAGTGGTTCTCAGAATGGGGTAAGTGTGGTGACTGAATGGATAACATACAGAATGATCTGTGAGAACTTTAACAATGGTTCCTCTCATCTATAATTCAACCCCCTTCCCCATATGGAAGTTTCTTCCCTAGATTGACCACTATTATTTTAGAATATTCAAGTAATAATCAATTTGGATCAATTTAAGGAAGAACTATCTAGTTGTCCAAACGTTACCTGAGTTCCTTACACAGGACATGAATTCATAATTTCAGAGGTTCTGGGCCACAGACCACCAGTACCTCCCTACATCCCACTTTCTTGTTTTCATGTAGAAAAAATATATTCAAAGGTAGTTTCAGATGATGAGATTTAGTCTATTTAATGTGTGATTTTTAAATTTCATTATCCTATATGACTTACAGAAACAAATGCATGGTACTCTCCTCTCTGGAAAATTTCATTCTGTTACCTAAAAAAAAAGAGATCTTACACAATGATAAAATGTACTTCATTTCATAGTATTGGGCCTATCTTTTCTGAATAATTTTTAGTCTCTAAGAAGTTGTGTCCTGGTGATCTCTTCATAACGCATGTTTAGAATACTCTAGATTGCCACCAGATTTAGTTTTGGAAACAGAACAGGTCAAATCACTTACTCTCAACGAAGATCCTTAATAAATTCCTTTGACTACATGACAAAGTCCCAGGTATTTATCAGTGTACCCCTTCTTATAAATCTTATTTCTTTTTATCCACACTTTCTAACATTTCCCTTCTATCCCCATGTGAGCCATGAACTACAGGTATACACTAGTAGATGGATAGTGCTTTGTGTCAAAGAAACCTACTGAATGAACGTGTTAATATGTGCAGCGTTGTAGAATGGGACTAGCTCTTTATACTTCTCTGGAGCAGTTCTAAACAACTTTTAACTTGATCTTGATCCACATCAGGAACAAGGGAACAAGAAGAAAAGTTCGTACCTTCTTCTAGAAAACAACTACTAGGAGTATCGATTAGTGGCAATGTACCGCAGAAATTATTCACCGGTAGTTATAAGCTCTCGTTTTTTTTTCAGCCTGTGTCCAGGGTTCAGAGTATCTTCCATGTGGTTTGGAATCCCACTTTCTCTTTATAAAATAGCCACTTGCTTGGGCTACATATACTAAAAGTTAGGGACTAAGTGCTTCTTAAATATTTTTTCAAAAAATTGTTATTTTTAAAAAGTTCAGAGAACTGTATTTTAGTTCAAGATGAATAACAGAAACTGGATTTATCTTCTCGCCTGAAACATATTTTCAAAGAGTACCAGCAATATGAGAAGCAACAGTTTCTGAGGATCTGAACATTAGGCTGTAACAGACAGTTATCCCTAAAAGACAAGAAGGAAATGGGATGAACCATATGACTATCCTAGCTTCCTGCCTGGAGAGTTTCCAGGCCTTAGTGAAGGGAGATGGAGCTGGGAGTCCAGGAACAAGGTGGCTGAAATTCACAGGGCAAAGCACCTGAGAGGAAGAGGGGGACAAAGTAGATACAAGGATCTAAGGAGGTTACCCTCATATTTTCAACTGAATATAGATTATTTGTATAAAGATACTACCTGAAGCCAGGTAAACAACCACTTAAAAGGACAAAATGGAACTATATCTGGTGTTCACACAGGGCAGGGAACAGTTTTTGATCCCACAAGCCAGAGTAGAAAAACCTCAGAATTCACAGCGCATATGACGGAGCACTCAGAATGGTTTGATCTCTGTGATGGAAACAATTAGCCTTAGATAAAAATGTTTTTCTGTTCCCGCTTAATAAAGCTTAAAGCATAGTGACCTAATGGCATCCTAGAATAAAGCTCATAATGCATGTATGTGTATATAATATGTATATTTGAAAAACAATGCTCTCCCTTAATATCAGAAACAAAGCATGGATGTCCATCTAATAACTTTTATTTAACATTGAACTGGAGGTTTAAGCCAGTACAGTATGCAATGAATAAAAAAATAAATGTCATCCATTTTGGAAATTAAAATGTTCATCAATAGATGAATGGGCAGAAAAATTGTGATATATCCATATAATGAAATACTACTCTGCAAAAAAATTTAGACAGATCTATTGATATACATAGTTGCATGGATAAATCTCAAAATAATTGTGCTGAGTGAAAGAAGCCAAACTCAAAATTCCACTTACATAAAATTCTAGAAAATGCAAACCAATCTGTAGTGACAGAAAATAGATCAGGGATAGGAAAAATGGGAGAGTGGGATTAGGAAGGAACAGGAGGAAACTGGCTGTGGTGGATATATTTATTATCCTGGTAATTTGTTTCATGGGTGTATACATATGTCAAAACTTATCAAAGTGTACACTTTCAGTATGTGTAGTCAATTTCAGTAGTATGTCAACTGTATCTTAACAAAGCTGTTCAAAATGTTTAAGCTGATATACGTTTGCTTGTAGAGAGATTGTGTTTCTTTCCCTCTCCTACAAATCTTGTTCATTACAGAAGTAAGATCTAGGTAACCCACCTGGTCAAGAAAAGGAGAAGGCTGAGTTTCTGGGGCAGCAGGCCCCAATGCAGCAGGTGAGGCTGCAGCAGGTGACGCTGCAGCAGATGTGGCTGCAGGAGGTATGGCTGCAGCAGGTGAGGCTGCAGGAGGTATGGCTGCAGCAGGTGTGGCTGCAGCAGGCTCAGTTTCATCAGGCTCAATTACAGCAGGTTCAACTGCAACAAGCTCTGGGTCAGGAGGTGTGGCTACAGGAGGCTTGGTTACATCAGGTTCTCCTGCAGCAGGCACAGCTGCATTAGGTGGGCCAAAAGGTCCTACAGGTCTACTTGAGGGAGGGACAAAGGGGGAAGCCCTCCAACCAGAAGAAGAAGGAGGGGCCAACCAAATAGGTAGGGGAAAACTAGGAATGTGGTAGAGGGGGGCTCCAGGAACAGTGAGAATCCAGGGATATGGGGGTACCCCTGTACGAGGGTCAGGATTCCCAGGGTAATTGGGGAAATCATTCCCTGGAGGATAGTAAGGAGGAGTGAAATCATTGTCTGGTGTGGGATAAGGAATATTCAGAGATGGGTTAAGTGGGTAACGATTGCCATTGTAATCCTAAAGGAGAAGCAAATAAGTTAATTAAAGTTGATTGTTCATGTCTTCTATTCTATGTATATAACATGTTATGACTGTGATGATATATGATGAATGAAAACTATTTTTTTAAGAATTTCGATTCAGTCTCTTTCTTAAGGCTAATGTGCTTCCATAATTTTTGAAATAGGAACTAATAATTTCTTAAGAAAATTCAATAAACCCCAATTTAAGGGGAAATATTTTGTGTTGAGGCAAATCGGAGTGTTATAAACTGCACAATTTGCCAGCCTAGGCCAGGACAAAAATAGAATAAAAGAGAGTGCACAGTGTAGAATTGATGCTTCCAGGCCCTCTGCTCGGCGTCCCCTGCTCAGCCTAATGCCCTCACTGCTCTCCGGGTCTCAAAAGTGCTCCACTGAAGCATTCACTCGGTTATGCTTCTTCTAGGTGTCCTTCTGAACTCCTCCCCACCCTTCATCAAAGCTTCTACTCCTTCAAGGCCAAGCATCTCATATTGTTATTAAGAATGAAAGCAGACTGGATATGGATGACTTACTACTGCCTTTTTTTTTCAACTAAGATATAATTGACTATGGTTAATAACACTGTATTGTATGTTTGAAAGTTGCTAAAAGAGTAGAACTTAAAAGTTTTCATCACAAGAAAAAAAATTTACAACTATGTGTGGTGAGGGATGTTAACTAGACTTACAATGGTGATCATTTTGCCATATATACTACTGGCTTTTCATGTTTAATTTTCCCTGTGGTGTTCATGTTTTAAATGAGAAGATTATTAATGTTACTAATGCATTTACTCCTAAATTTCACATGATTCCTTTCAGTAGAAGGACGTCCACATTTTCCTCCAATTGCTCTAGGTTTGTCTATTACATGTATGTAAAACTGTTGGGGAGCTCCAAGGTCACAAAATCATGTGAGAATTTACATAAAATTAATATGTTTCTTGGTCTCACATACATGAAGTTTTATTTCCTATTGTAAATTCGTCAGTTTTTATGAGCAAATTGGTAAGTATTAATTTACATATCAAGATCCTGGATTCTTTGATTCATTGCACAGCTCAATTATAATTCAAGGAATTAAAAGTGTTTATAGCATAAATATCATTTTAAAATATAATAAACTATATTTAACATTTCTTATCATATGTTTATGTTAACACTAACCGGTCGATGGAGTTATTTTCTTTACATGTATTCAAAGTTAATTTGTCGATAACAGACACTATTTATGACCGTAGACTCAGTTTTCATAATGGTTGGAAAATATTGCCTTCTTTATCAACAATACTTTTTCTATGATATAAAGCTTTATTTATATAATTAAATTTCCTTTTAAAGCATTTAATCTAATGAGCAGGCAGTGAAACTACTCAGGATATCAGTATGAATAAAAAATTATAGAAAGTATAAATATAAATACGCTTATACGTATACATGTATTTTTAAGTGAGCCCATCACAGCAAGAAAAGAGAACATGTTTCTAAGTTACTTCCTTAGCTTTTCAAAGAAAAACATAATAATTTGAAATTATTTAACATTATTAGATAGAAAATGCTATTTTAAAAAGAAAATTAACAATGTAAAATACATTTCAGTATCTTAAAGTGTAAACAAATATGGATATATTTTACCTCTTCACTAGATGAGAGAAATTTCTAAAACAACAAAGAAAGCAATGTTGGTTTTAAATTTCACACCACTGAAAAACATCTTTCTTTAGATCCCAGCTTATACTCCGAGTAATTATAACTGACAAAACTCTCTGAGTAACATGAAATTTTCTTTCTTAAGTGATATAGTTGTTTGCCTTGTTTTCCTGTGACTGTGTAGACTCAGTCCTGTTATTCTAAATCCATCCTTACAAAGTAGATATGCAACGACCAATTTTAATGTCTTACTGGTTCCAGTGTTGCTACACTGTCATTAAATTCCTTATTCACATATAGTTATAACCTTTCAAGTACAGGGAACCAAATGTTTTTATTCAATTCTGTGACTAGTTGCTTACTTACACCAGATGTTTACATTAGATTATTATTTGTGTTTATCACAAAATCCCCAGTGACTAAGCAATGCTTTGCAATATAACTTCTCAGTAAACGTAGATTGTTCCTCAGTGGCTTTAGGATTTTTAAGCTTTTCCTTGATGGATATTCAAAGATTTATTTTAAAAAGTTTAAAACAAGTGCCTACTATGTGCTGTCCATGTGGTAGATATTGGGACCCTAAGTACTAGAAAGAACAAAGTTTCTTTGCCTGTGTCTGGGTTGCTATGTTTCCCAGCCAGTCAAGCTTCTCCCTTAAAATTTAATATTGTAGGTAATATTTCTTTCCAATTTAAAGTTGGTTTCCTTAGTTACTGAGTTAGGATATTTGCTCCTAAGGTATAATGCATGATGCACAAGTGATATATGTCCTAGAGTGTTCACAGAGACAAATGTCAATGATTTGTATTGTGAACATAGAGCCCTCGACTCTTATGTGTAAAATCTTGACTCTTACAAAGAAATTCAAAATAATATTTCATACTGTTTTCATTTTTTAAACTATTTTCAAAACCTTCCTACTCCTTCACTATATGTCTAATGGTATTTGGTCACAAGTGTGCACATCCAGATCTTATCTCTCTGCCTTTCTTGGCGAGATTGTCAGGTTTAACTACTGCACAGTTGTGAATAGGTACAAGTATAATTTTCTTAGCACTTTCCTGTCATCAGAATTTGAGACAAAAATAACAAAGAACTACAAAGGAAACCTAATATCAACTGATGATTACTTTGGTCTCCTACACAGGGATAATTTTTATGGGTCTTTTCTGCACAAAAGTCATCTAACCTCTTGGGAACACATTGCTCCTGCTAGTAGTTTGTAGATCGTGCTTTCTCCTGCTCTAATCTTTCATATAGGCAAAGCCTTCCTGAATTCATCACTTAGTTTGTTCAAGTAAACCTAGTACATTGTCCTGAAACTTTACAGAAGCATGAGGAGGAAACCTGGGCGTAGCAAAAATTTTATTACACTACAAAAGGAGTGCACTTACTTATGCTTCTGCTTTTTGAAAAGAAATAAAGACTTTATGGTAAATATGTTAAACACAAATATATTTATACTCCATAAACATTTTTCTATCAAAGAAGAATAGGTTAATAGCACTAATATTTTATGAGCAATAGCAGTCACAAAATTGCACTGTAAAGAAATCAGAGAGTTTTAAAATGTAAAATACACTTTAAGGTAAAAACAAATACATTTATATGCAAATGAAAAAAAAAGTTTACCTCACCAATGAAGTGGAAACGCTTCTAAAACGAAGAAAAAAATTCTTTCATTATGGTTATTTATTTGAAAATTTCTGTACCCAGATTTCCATATTACTGAAGAATGTATACAGCCTTATTATTAGTATAGTTAATTTCTTTTTGAAATATGAGTCGCTAGTGTAAATTATCCGTTTATTATTATTATCATCATTATATGTTTTTGATCTAGACAATTGTCTCAGAAAGTTTTACTTTGGCTGATATTGGATTTTGGTTTGGATTTGGGTTTGTAATATTCTACATGTGCATAAATCTTACCGCCTGAAAGATCATTCAGCTCTTATTCACGTATCTGGTTTTGCTAATTCTTTCACCTCTCAGGTTTTGTTTGTATTCTGTGTGTGTATGTAAGTGGTCTCTTGCCACTTCTTTACACTTGCAGAAGGACTATATGTCCATTTGTTCTCCAGTTGAGCTTCAATATATTTTATGAAGTCACCACAGATTATGCACTGCAGCATAATAAAAAATAGCATAGAAGCTCATCATTTACTATTTAAAGAATTAGAGTTTAATTCAGATAATTTTAGAAGATAGAATAGCTTGAAATTTGCACAGGGTGATAATAATAATTGTGATAATTTTTGTTAATAATTTCAAGTAGCATTTCAGTTCCTACTGTATCCTAAGTACTCTGCTAAACACCTTACATAATTCTCTTTTTAATCTTCAAAACCATTCTATGAGGTAGGTGTAATAATTTTCTTCTTTTTACAAAAGAGGATATTTAGCACACTCGTTGGTTAGGATCAAGAATTTTCCATCAGCTATTTCTTACATTAGAGTCTCATCTATTTATACTACATTGAAGGTCATTATGTCCGTTTACTTTAACTCCATCAAGTATTTCTTGTGACTCTAAAGGTGTACCTGCAGCAATGGGGCTTCACTGCCAAAGCCCAATCCGGCTTTCTATAATTTGAAGACATAAACTCTGTTAAGATTATCTACATGGGATTCTGGTTCCCTATAATTTTATCCTCCTCCAGCCCACTGCATTTCTGAACTCACCTCTTTTCCTTGCTGGTTATCTGTTTTCAGATAACACAACTTTATTATTTTGATTTTTAAAATTTCTTTTGAAAAGTTTGGCACAACAAACCTCATGCCCATTCATATGTCTCTCTGCTACATCATTATCAACATTATCATAACATATCGTTAACACAAGTCTCTGTCTACAATTATTTGATGGTGACACTATCGCTGCAATTTTAAAAGTCCATTTACTCACCTTTGCAAAAGCAACACACATGATGCAGGCACAAAGTAGAAGCTTCATTTTTAGGGATCCTATGAACATTAATATCATCAATTGGTTGTTTCAGAAAACATACATTTGTTAGTTATTTCTCTTCCAGAGAGAGAGAAAAAAATGCATGACTTTATTAGTCTGACTAGGAAGACCCCTAACAGAAAATTTGGTCCTGCTATTTAGCTACTGACGCATGACTTAACAGGAATGACACTAACCAAAATTATGCTTTTGACAGATGTCTTTTAACAATTAATTGGCTTTAAACTCAACTCATTTACTTACCTAGGGATATATTTTGCAATTAATTTGTCTTGGAAGACTTACTAGGAAATAAAATTGCTTAAAAGTAGCCATTATATAGGTGCTGTGTGGAGATTTTCTTTTTATAGATTCCATGGGAGATTAGCATCACCTACTTAGAAAAATTTCCAGTCCTAAAGTTCTTGCCACCATGTGCTATGGAATAAACCTTTAGGTTTTTTTTTTTTTTTTTTTTTTTTTGTGAGGAAGATCAGCCCTGAGCTAACATCCATGCTAATCCTCCTCTTTTTGCTGAGGAAGACCGGCTCTGAGCTAACATCTATTGCCAATCCTCCTCCTTTTTTTTTTTTTTTTCTTTTTTTTTTTTTTCTTTCCCCCAAAGCCCCAGTAGATAGTTGTATGTCGTAGTTGCACATCCTTCTAGTTGCCACCTTTAGGTTTTTGATCACCAATTTTTCCCTCTATCCCTGAAAATGAGTGGGGTAGCCGTATATTCAAGTGTATGTCTTGATTAGGTTCAATTTTCTTCAGAGAATGTAAAACCAGTCTCTAGTTGGTTGATTATTAAAGTTTATGGCTTCCTTCTTCTTCAAGAACATAAATCATATCCACTCAAAAAATATATACATTTATTATAGCATTATTTAGTATCTCAAAATAGGAAAAATTTATAAATGCCCAATTACAGGTGTTTATTAAGAATAATAATATCAGGTTCATGATCTATTGCTAAATGAATATTCAAATGTTAAATATAGGTAAAGTATTTAATGGATTATTTCTAATTAGATGATGGCTTATTTTTTTTAATACTAATTTCCATAATTTCATTTTATCTTCTGTAGTCTATAATCTTTTGTAAATGAGAATGTATTACTTTGGTAAGTAGTTTGGTAAGTAGATTCTAATAACATGAAGGATTTTCAAGTTTTTTGATGAGACGGTGAATGTTTTCCAGCCTAATTTTTAACAAACTCTAGGCTGGAAAAATTATATTCATGGAGGAAGCCCTGGAAGTTATATACTCCATCCATTCTCAAAACACATTTTGTGTTTTGGATCAGGTGCTTACCTCTTCAACATGATTTTGACCACATATTGAATGGTCTTTGCTATAATGTTCTTTGGTATTGTACACCTGGTTTTTATTGAGAGAAAATTTAAGACAAAGACTAATAGATTTACTATTGGTTTTAGTTGTAATGATATACAGGACAAAGATCTGTGCCTCATTCTGTTTCTCTATAAGCAGCACTGGAGAAATTCCTGACAGCTCCCAGTACCTAGGCTTTTCTTGAGCTATTTGTATATTTTTATGTCTTAGATACACTGACATTGTTTATTTATTGGTTTTGCATTTATTTTGTTCTTTGCCTATCAGGAATTTCAGAGTCAACTATTTCCCCCATATTAGAACTCGACAGGGCATTACAGCAGCTCAGTTGGGGATGCTTACTTCATATCTTATTTCCCCTAGTCTTATTTCTTCCTCACCAAAATATTTATATATTTAAAAAAAAATCCTGTTTTGACTATTTTGCAAGCTGCCTTAAATTCTTTTATAAACATATAGAATAAGGAACAAATTAGTGAATCAAATGAATCCTTCTAAAATTGTTTAGAGTGCCAAAATTTCTTTCTGGTATACTTTAACATTTTTGTAAAAAGGAAATAAAAATGAGTAATTAGTGAAACAAAAATATCATGAATTTATACCTCAAGAAGATAATATTTTATTCTTCGATATAGTCCAATTATTTTTAAAGTAGCCTGTACCTCATTGTAGAGTCCTAAAGATGAACAATATAAAGTTAACTGATGAGTTGATCTTCTCTCTAAATTCATTTCTTTTATCCCTATCTGGGTTTCTGAAACAGGAGGATTTAATTGACTGGAGCCAGATTTTCACAGACATGTTATATGGCAATTGTCTAATGTGCCATAATAATAATTGTCAGATTGTCTAATAATTATCATATTATATGGCAATTGAAGGACTTAGAAGAATCCCTCTCTTACCCACACTATTATTTTGGGAACCTGTCAATTTGATCATATATAATGGCCCAAAACTATAAATATAGATAAAAGAAACTATGTGAGGAAATGCACATTCACCTTTTTTTGATGTGCTTTTAAAAGAAGTTCTATATAAGCAGTTTAAATAAATCAGCTCAAATTATTATTATATTATAGATAATCCAATAAGCATACTTTAACTTACATTTGACTTTTGTCTTAATATGACAACTATTGATTTAATGAAGCTCTAATACATTAGCAGCTCTTTTAAAGATGAATAAGTATTTCTTCTTCATAAAGAATATAAAAATATAGTGTTAATTCCTATTCATTCCTGTTCATTAACAGCTAACAAAGGATAATAGAATTATAATTTTAAGGTCCTTAATAAAATCACTTCAGATTTGGAAAAATACCAGATTTGTTAACATTTAAAAATCTTTTCTCCAGTGTCTCATTGTCTCAATTTATCTACTCATATATGACTTGTGATTTATACTTTAGAATGCTCCAGAATGAACAAAACTTTCACGTCCCATTGAAATAATAATTTTTCCTTCTCCTTTTCCTTATTTATTTTTCCTTTGAATAGCTTTTGAGTGAGAGGCACTTACTCGACCCCACTGTTCAATTCTTCAGGAAAACATGAGAATTACTGAGTAGAACAAACCCATCCATCTAGGGTTTATGTGAACTCCTGAGTCCAGTCTGAACCTACAGAAAAAAAAAATTTCTTTGATAAGTCTCCTCTCATGTAGTCTTGAAGTGAGAATTCAGGTGTGTGGTGGATTAGATTTACACAACATGCTGTGTAACCAACCTCTCCAAACCAAGAGAGAATATAAATATGCCATACATTTATAGGCACTCTATTAAAGCTTATCTGAGACCCAGCACAGAATCTTTTAAAAATGGGAACATCTTAATACGGGAGAAAAAAAAAAAGATACCTTCTTTCTAGGAGGGCAACTAATGGCTGTAGATCCTGGTCTTGATCTCGACAAAGTGCCTCACTCCCTTTCCTCCAGGAGTATTTATAAGAAGTCCTTAATTTAATGTTTCTTATTTTGTTTTGAAGTAAATCAGCATCAAATCTGAAAGACAAAAAGCCTTTCAATTTGATTTGGCTATAAGCTACTTCCTTTATGTCAGAGAACCATAAAAACAGGGAAGTTCCCATAACATGACAGTACAAGACAAATTTAGAAACTACATTAAACTTAATTCCTAAATACACTTTGCGACTATTCATTACTTGACTGAATTTTGGCATCAATTAGAAAGTGTGATGAAGGAATCTTATGCTTTATTTCATTTTATGTTAAGCATGGAATAGAATGGAATAATATAAATATTTTCTTAAATAACAATGTGGTGTCTCTTCCTGTATTAGTGTTACAAGCATGAATTACCTACTATGAATAAATATAAAAACTGAAAATCCTTTCCATCCTGTGAATTTATTATTGACAACCAAATATGTCTAGTTATATGTAATACCAAATAAGAAATAGTGATAAGACATAGTGCTGGATGGCAGTGCCCAAGTCATAATCAGAGTGATGTGAAGTGATTTAGTTTGATACCCTCTGGGATCACAATAGTGGCTGTAGTGTTTGTTAAGAGTGAGAGAACCCTCTCTTCCAAGTATGTAATTTTCTCTCTGTGGAATCAGTTAACACAAACCCCCACAGTAAAGGCCTCACAGAAAAAAAACAGTGCTCATATACAAGCACAAAAATATTTACCTCATTAGCTCTTGAACTATAACATATGTCTAGCATTGACTAAAGAATTACAAGATATACAGAAAGGCAAGAAAAAAGTCTGAATATGAAAAGAGCGATTATCAAAACCAGAGTCAGTTGTTACACAGATGTTGAAACTCTCAAGGAGGGAATTTAAATAATTTTGATAAACATATTGAAAATTCTAATGGTAAGATAAACAAGATGCAAGATCACATAGCTAATTTCAGCACAGAGATGGAAACTATAAGAAAGTATCAAATGGAAATGCTAGAAACCAAAAGTTTACTAATGGTGAAAAAGAACACATTTGATTGGTTCATCAGTAGATGGAATACAGCCCAGGAAAGAATCAGAGAACTTGAAGATATGATGATTTCCTTCTCTCCCTCCCTCCCTCCTTCCTTGCTTCCTTCCTTGCTTCCTTCCTTCCTTCCTTCCTTCCTTCCTTCTTTTCTTCACTTAGTCATTCAAACAATGCTTTTGAGTACTATTGTAGGCCCCAGAGAATATAAGAAATGCAACCCAGTAGATAAAAAGTAATCTGGGGACAAAATTAAAACAAAATCTTTGGAATTTAAAGCTCCAAAGGTATTACCTTTTGTGAATGAAGAAGTTGAAAAGCTGCATATAAACTTAATCAACTCTCTATTTCAGACTGCTGCACTAAAAAAATAGGTATTATTAAGTCCCTTATTTTATGATGCAACATGATAGGAAATCTGTGGATTATGTTGGACAGTTGGAAAGAATAGACATGAACAATAAGCAAAAGAGTAACCTTCTTCTGTTATGGACAATATCATACTCCACAAACAGTAGGCGATTTAAGAATATTGACGGACCAGAACATATCCTGCTATTTTGTAGTAATGGAAAAAGAATGCCTTTTCCTCTCTTACTGACTGCTGTGCTTTTGGAAGTGTCAAGGTGTTTGATTTGTAAGAGAAATACTCAACAAAGATTTGAGTAAGTACTCAAACTAAGTATTGTTGCTACAAATATGCAACCCATGACCAGATATTTTGTAGTGTGTTTTCCTACTTCAATATTTTTAAAACTCTTCCAGTTACAGGAAATCTTTAGCCATCCATCCATACCAATGAGATAAACTTGAATCTGAGAGTCTTTGACAAATCCTTGAAGAGTATTTACTGATCACAAAAGGAGCTATGGTAAATGCTATGCTCCAGTTTAATTTACTATAATAAAATATTGGGTCTGAAATATATGGAATATATGGAATTCATTTGAATACTAGATAATGTTTTCACTGCTGGAGATTCAAGTGAAACTCCGCTTACACATTGCCCCTCGTATTGCTTACATTTTAATTTGGGAAGCCAACAAATATATAGAGGCATTCAGCGGTTAATTGGGTATACACGTCTAAATTTGGGGAACAAAAATTTAGAGTTGAATCTAGAGAATTTGGAGCTGATTTTAATCAGCTGATTGTATGTGGCAATTAAAATGGTTAAAGTGGATAAGAGCATATAGGAAAAATGTATAGAGTTAGAGAAGAAGTGGCTGAGATCAAAGCCCTAGGGAACATCAATGTTTGTGTGGGAGAAAGAACAGGGGTTCACGCAAAATACCTAGAAGAAGGAGCTAAAGAAAGAGAATTATAAGAATTACCAGGAGATAAATCTTAATCAACAGGTCCAAATAGAATAGTGTCCCTGCGGGCAACTTATTCCTTTTCTACTACAATTTCCTCGTCTGCAAGGTCCAATGCAATAGTGTGAAATGAGTTGACAACAGTGACTCCATTTTGTACGCTGGACTTCATCTTGTTGAAAAAATATAAAACTGTCCTGACATTGTGTACTTACCACAAGGGTGTTATTTGCTAAAGAAGGACTTTCTGAAGGACTGTACAAAAATATATTTTTCTGGTAGCAATAACATGTCCTTGAGTAAGCCAATGAACTGTAACATAAATTTATCCTTCTGAACAAACAACTGAGGTAATTGTTCTTTTTACTAATAAAAATTCCTGACTTTTACTCCTTGGGGGACAATTTTCTGGCTGCTGCTGGAAACTGTTTTCCACAAATTGCAATTCTAAGACTCCAAATAAACACTCTCTTTTTGTTTGGCAGTTGCCTCTTTTTTTTAAGTTGACAATAGTTATTAGTATATAATAGTACTACTAATAGTTGTAAGGTAAATTGAGACAAATATATAAATTACTGTGCACATAACTGTGCATCAGTTTTAGATATCGTAATCATTATTACTTTTGCCACAATAAACATCATTAAAAAGGATATATTACAGAGGATATTTTAAAAAGCTTCAAAAGAACTATTAGCTTTGAACTAGAGGAAGATCACCATATCCCTCCAGACTTGAAGGAAACAGTTAAATTTATGTTCAGATTTAGATCAAGTTATTGAAGTGTCATACTAGGGAGGTGGATAGCGTTTAGGCTTGATGGACTCAGTATTGTCTATGAATTAAAAAGGGAAATTGTTTTCTAGTGAGATTAATTGGAAGCTTAAGGAGAGTTGAGGAAGGCAGCTAACTCTAATGCCAACAAGACTATTTGGTAAGTAGTCTTTGGTGACTGACAAAGTTTAGAAGACATACTTACATTAGAATTCAGCTGCTTGGGTGGAGTAGCTGTAGAAATTGAGTTCGTGGTTGGGTTTTTTCCTGGTAAGACTAAGCGCAGAGGGGCAGAAAAGTTATATGAACTATCAAGATAATGTTTAAAATAATCAAGGATGAAGTCTGGACTGTGTAAGATAGGAAGTTAGGCTAATAGGGAATAGATAGAATGGAATATAATCAGAGTGTTAGGGATGGAGTGTTCTATGAAGACAAAGCAAAATTCTCTTAGCTTCTACCTGTTTCACCGTTTCAAAATATATGTCATATGTTACCTCCTTATGAAAACCCCTTCAGTGTTCAGCCTGAATAAGAAAGGAAGTGAGGCTAAGAGGGATTGGATAGAATGGAATACAATGGGAGGGCTAAAGGGCTGGAGTATTCTATGAAGTCAAAGAAAAAGTCACCAATTTTCAAATCTTTTCACCAAAGGCACATATCATATAATGTCACTTCCCTGTGAAAATCCCTCCAGTGTCTTCCCATCACAACCAAATGCTTAACACAAATTCCTAAGCTCAAATAACCTTCATCTTGATCCCTTCCTCCCTGATCTACTTTCCCCATCCCTCTAACTTCTCTGGACATGTTTACCCCCTTAGAGTTTTCCCTTATAACCCTTGCATACACCTACTTATTTACTTTTGCTGTTTCTTCATTTGTTGATACCATTACTGGGGGGCCTTGGAAGGTTTATGTTCTCCATGTCTGACTCCCTACTTTAGTATGACAATGCGAAATGAGAGAGAAGGAATGAGGGCTCTGGTGAAGATTTGGGATTAATGCTGTGGCAAATTATGAGCATGAATAAATCAGAGAGATGGGAGAATGGTGGCTGAATATCACTGTGAACCCAGCTGTGGTGGGAGAACATAATTTTTAGTGTTCAAGGGTATCCATTATGAGAAGTAAAATTGAAGTGCCCAGGAAGCGTTCAGTTATTTCATTGGTAACCAAGCTTGTTTAAACTTAACTCTTAAAGGACTTTTTATATTATCATCAGTAGCCTAGTGGGCCAGTATGAACAATGGAAATGATGATGACACACCAAATAATGCATTTGAAATTTTATTTTACATGGAAAAGAAATGTGGTTCTACAATTCAGAAAGAGGGGTGAAAACATCTTAAATAGTCATCAGCCTGGTTTGTATGAAACCACAATACAGACCCAGCATATTCAACACGAACTACAGGAAGAGCATAAACAATCCAGAAAATATTCTGCACAGTCTTCATTTGGCTTGATATTTCTGCCTTATTAATAGGCCTCTCCAAACATGCTAGCGGTATGAAGTAATATAGTAGCTAAGAAACTGTAGAAGGTAGATTTTCCAGTCAAACCTAAAAAGAAAAAGATAATACTGCATTATCTATTAGACTTATATTCCAGAATATAATGCATGTTTGTGTACAGCACACACACACTCATCCACACTAGTCTGGCGGAATGTTATTATTTCTAATGATTACTAGTTACTATTTTCTAGTGCCCAACATGATACCTAGCATATAGTAGGATTTTAATAACTATTTGTTGAACGATTAATGAATGCCTAAAAGTTAATAGCCAAGCTCTTCAATCTAGCATACAAAAATAATGTTTATATTTATTTATTAAATGGTAAATATTTACATTTTTACAAATATTTACATTCAGCCAGTTTTGAAGGAACATTTATTCTTCTTTTCTAAATAGTTTATTAAATATACAAAATATTAGTGATTCTTACATTTTAAACCTTTTGATCTAATTGAAATCATATTTTAGTAACATAATTTTATTATGCAAAATTTGGGCTGATATTTTAAGAAACCACTTTAAAATTATTAAATTCTTCAAAACCTATTGTATCTATTGCAAAAGAAACCATAAAATAGTTTTCTTTTTTCTGGTTTCTTTTGTAACTTTCCTCTCAGTTCAATAACTTTTGCCTTATTTTTTTTCTCTGCTGTTGCTTTGCTTAGTCTATTTCTAATTATCTGAAAAGATTTAGTTAAGGACTTAAGTCTGATGCATCAGCTTGACTTTCTTGTACTACCCTATGGTCTCATGCCTCTGACTTAGCATTTGGCCATTTCTGTGGCCTTGTCTAGAACAGATCTTAATGAGAGTGAGTTTGGTGTCTTATTTCTGTCTCTCACATTATGGGATACATGATCAGCCATTTTTTTTTTTTTGGGTGAGGAGGACCAGCCCTGAGCTAACATCCAATGCCAATCCTCCCCTTTTTTCTGAGGAAGACTGGCCCTGGGCCAACACCTGTGCCCATCTTCTTCTACTTTACATGGGATGCTGCCACAGCATGTCCTAACAAGCGGTGCATTGGTGCGCGCCTGGAATCCGAACCTGCAAACCGCAGGCCGCCACAGTGGAGTGCTCTCACTTAACCACCGCGCCACCGGGCGGCCTCACATGATCAGCTTTTAAAACAAATAGAATAAATATATAACTAATGATAGCAAAGGGAATATTGCTATTTATAAAAGTGTGTTTTTAACTCATACAAAGTAGTTATGTTATTATTTTTCTCACATGAGATTATTTTGTAAAGTTATCTGACACTTTTTCATCATTAGGAGGGCCAAAATGACATGACAAAGCAAATCAAGTTTGTGACAATGTTCTTGAAGTTAAAAAATATCCTCTCAAAAAACTCCCTAGCTGGACTTTGGGTGCAGTTTGTCATCAGTAGTGGAGTGTTGGAGCTCTAGGACCAGAAATCTGTATTAGATTCTTGGCTTTTCCATTTTTGCAGGGTGATCACAAAAAATTTATTTAAACTCCCTGAGCCTCAGTTTCCTTATCTCAAATTGGCTCATAATATTAACTACCTCACAGGTTTTTTTGTGAGAATGAAATTAGTTAATATAGGCAAAGGCTTTAGAACTGTGACTAGCAGACTGTAAACCTTCAATAAATTATTGTTGGGCCGGCCCTGTGGCTTAGCGGTTAAGTGCACGGGCTCCACTGCTGGCGGCCCAGGTTTGGATCCTGGGTGCACACTGACCCACCACTTCTCCGGCCATGCTGAGGCCGCGTTCCACATACAGCAACTAGAAAGATGTGCAGCTATGCCATACAACTATCTATTGGGGCTTTGGGGGGAAAAAATAAATAAATAAATAAAATTATAAAAAAAAAAATAAATAAAATAAATTATTGTTATTACTGTTACTACCTATTTCTCTGAAACCTACTTTGTCCTGTTGCAGGACATATAAAAAAACAAGAAAATAAATTGAGCGAGATGGAATTCCAAGATAGGAGATAACCTATATACTGTCAGGACAATATAAGAAAAATAAAAGGTGACCACACAAAAACAACACTGATGTGCATTAGTATATTTGGATCTCCATCATGGCTTTAAAGCAATGGTTAAAATGTCAGAGAAAGAAACAAAGAAAAGTAGGTATTGTGTGTTAAAAAAAATGATGATTTTTCCAGAGAAAAGGATGCAGAGAATTTGTTTTAAAATAGCTTGACTTGTGTAGGGAACTCTCTTGATAGTCTGTATTTTCCACCAAACCGAAATGCTGAGTCTGAACTTCTTGGTTCAAATCAAAGGTGACAGGTAAACATCTCTGTGAACCTTACATTAGTGATGATTTCCACCCAGAGCCATTGCTTCTGGTTGGATGTATCATCAGCTATAGATAAAATTTCTTATAATTTATTTTCAAAATACTTATAAAACACATGCATGCAAATCACACAGATAACTTACATTTGTGAATCAAAAATTGAAAGTATTTCATATATAAGCAAAATTGAAAGTATTTCATAAGCCAAAATATGATTTAATTAAAGGTGAAACTACATTACTTAACAATATTAAGTTTGCATTCACACAAAAGTCCTATTTAAATTATTATTTAAATTCAAGGCCTAAAGACACTTACCAAAGTCAAGTAGAAACAGTTAATTCAAGAATCTTAAAAGTACTTCTATGAAAGAGAAAGAAATGACATATTTTAGCTAAATGTCTATAATAACAAACAAACGAAAATATTTATATCTCCATGGAAATATTTATAACATATTTTAGGCATCTCATATTCAAACTGCAGATACTAAATTCTTATTTTCTCTAATAATAGGGAAGACATCTTTATGAGGCAACTCTTTTTTTTTTATTTTTATTTTTTGTGAGGGAGATCAGCCCTGAGCTAACATCCGTGCTAATCCTCCTCTTTTTGCTGAGGAAGACCGGCTCTGAGCTAACATCTATTGCCAATCCTCCTCCTTTTTTTTTTTTCTTCCCCAAAGCCCCAGTAGATAGTTGCATGTCATAGTTGCACATCCTTCTAGTTGCTGTATGTGGGATCTCAGCATGGCCGGAGAAGTGGTGCGTCCCTGCGTGCAGGGGGGATCCGAACCTGGGCCGCCAGTAGCGGAGCACGCGCTCTTAACCGCTAAGCCACCAGGCCGGCCAGGGAAGACATCTTTAAATCCTATCTATCTATCTAAAAAACTAGATTATATTAAAAAATCCTGAGAAATGAAGTGACTTGCTCAAAATCAAAAGCTTATTTATTGATTCCAAATTTTACTTTGTTTATATTAAATTGTCAGTTCTCTGGGTTCAATTTCCTGCTCTCATTTGTTTATCATGTTAAAAAAAATGTTTCCTAAGTCACATTATTTTTTAATGAAATGAAGGATAAATGAAACTAGAGCTTGGTCTAACTACTTTTTAGAATTTCAGACACTTTCATAAAACGGAAATAATATTCTCTATCTTGACCTATCTCTAAGAATTGCTATAGGAATAAACTTAAGTATTAGAAACAAACACTTAAGAAATTTAAATCCACTGTAAAGGCAATTTATCATTATAATTGTTTTTTATTATTGCAGCTGTATTTGCACTATATGATTTAAAATTTAATTTCCAGCCTAGAAATTTTTGTCTAATTTTGTTTTAGTTTCTACTTGAGAACTTGTTGGAATTTTAGTTCTTTATTTCATTTCCTTAGCTTACTTATATGACAAAAGATAACTCTACATTTTGTAATTAATAATTAAAAGGGACAACTCACCAGAAAGGGGATAACTTGGTAAGCATTTGTCTTAATGTAACTCCACGGATTCATAGTTGTCTGTTGACGAACAATCTTGAGATATTGGGGCAAGGTGAACTTCTGATAATACTGTTTGATTTTGTTTTAGAAAAAAATTATAAGTAATTATCCCAATATCCCATGTGTCAGAGCACACTTGAACATGACCAAATAAAGTAAAACTTTATTTATTTAGATAAATCCTAAGTGACACTAAATAGACCTAATCAAAGGAAAGTTTATTCATACAAAGTTATTTACATTCATAGAATGAACTGTAGAATTGAGAAAATTCTTTGATTAATTCAGACCCAAGGCCAAAATGCTTAAGTGAAACAAAAAAAGAGAAAAAGTACATGTAAGAAGGCAAGATAATGATAATTTCTTAACTTACTAAGATAAATGTCTCAGATTGTGTTTTCTTTTCTACGTCTGGTAGAAAAACCCTGGTTCTTAGAGTCATAGAGAATGTACGATTTTAATTTAGCACTGAGTCAATTGTTAATCTGAGCGTCACTTACTTTTTAGAAGTAAATGAATTGAGAGAGAGCACTTTGCATAGTACCTGTCACCTATTTTATGATTAATGAATATGTATCACCTGTATGTTCTATTTTGAACCATCTATATGGACCTGACTATCGATTGTTGTACGGATTAAAACTGGAATTAAGCACAGTGGCATCTGCCTTCAGAATAATTTCCTGTTTTTACTAAATGGACAATCAGTGAGTTTTTAGAATAACCAGGGAATAATGGTCTGGCAGATACATGGCAACGATACAATTGGTACAATGGGAGAATGTTTTTGTAGCAGTTTTGACAAAGTACAAGGAAGGCTTTTATAGAAATGAGAATTTATAAAAAGTTTTTTTGTTGAGAGGATTGCAATTCAGCAGTGTCTAAGCAGAGTCTGGTTGTGTTATAAACGTTTGTATGGAAAATTTACCAGAAGTTTTAAGTAATTCTTTTCTTCTTCATTCAGCTCATTTTTCTGTTAATAACAAAAATAAACTGTGATAAATATAAAAGAAAATATTGTGAGATGATATTTAATTAATTTTGTTTGAATGAAAATTGTTTACCTCAGCGACTACTTCAGACCATTCCTTAGGGAAAGAAAACGAGAATCAGCTTTAGTTCGATAGTCCGCCAGTAATTTCGTCTATGTCATTACAGTAGAAAACTAGGGCTAATTATTTTACTAAGTGAGGGCCAAGCCACAGCTACCAAGAAACAAATGCTACTTTATAGGAATTTATTATGAATTAAATAAGTTTAAATATCACTTCCACTTATGCTACGTGGAAGGGTCTTGCTTACATAGAAGGACTTAATTGAAAGAATTCAGGACAATTGAGAGAAATAAAGTTAAGAGGTAGAGAAAAATTGTATTTTTAAGTAACTTAAAAATATCACTGTATTTTATTAAAAGAAGAGCATTTCAGATAGGCTTAACTGTTAATATTAGTTTTTGAAAATATAAATTAAATATAGCTTCATGTAGAAGCAATACCTTACCATATCAACAGTCTTCTTTGGGATTTCCTTAAAGAAATAAAAGAAGAATTAGACACTTCATTCTCACTGTATTGGTTATACATAATTTCCTCTTGAATATATACAGAAAAATCCCCTTTCTTTATAAAGAAGAATAAAATTAAATTTATTTATTTATTTATTTATTTTATTTTATTTTTGTGAGGAAGATCAGCCCTGAGCTAACATCCATGCCAATCCTCCTCTTTTTGCTGAGGAAGACTGGCCCTGAGCTAACATCCATGCTGATCTTCCTCCACTTTACGTGGGACGCAGCCACAGCATGGCCTGACGAGCGGTATGTCGGGTGTGCGCCCCGGGTCCAAAGCTGGGCCGCCAGCAGAGGAGTGTGCACACTTAACTGCTACACCAGAGGGTGGGCCCTTAAATTTATATTTATTGCTTCTTTTAATTGCTGTTGTATCCTGAAGATCTAGGAGCATGGAAGGGACATAGTATTTGCTAAATATATATTTCTTTTTTTTTCTTTTGTTTTGTGAGGAAGACCAGCCCGGAGCTAACATCTGATGCCTTCTTCCTCTTTTTTGCTGAGGAAGACTGGCCCTGGGCTAACATCTGTGCCCATCTTCCTCCACTTTATATGAGACACTGCCACAGCATGGCTTAACAAGTGGTGTGTTGGTGCGTGCCAGGGCTCCGAACTGGCGAACCCTGGGCCGCCGCAGCGGAGCACGCACTTAACTGCTTGTGCCACCAGGCCTGCCCCTATATATTTCTTAAATGAACAATGAATGACATATCTCATCAATGAACCAATAAATGGATAAATTTTATCTGACTGGTATGCATGACCACATCCTTTTCCTGGTTATATTTATACAAAATAAGTAATATTTATTGTATAGCCATATCAAAATAAAAAGTAATTTCTTAAATATAGTTAATATAAGTGGTTTCCACTTACTTCCTGAGATAAGTTGGTAGATTTCTTAAAAAAATTAAAATGATACATTTAATCTTATTTATAAAATTTGCATTTTTCTTTTTTTTCTTAGACTTTTATTCATTCTTAGACTTTTACTCATTCTCAGAGATGAAATAAGTAGGAATAAAATGAGGATATTTCTTAGGTGATGTGAAAATGTCTCTAGTCACCTGTGATATGCAGGAAGACATTGGGACAATAGCACTTTGTATGGATCTGGGTGAACGAGAGTCCTTATTCCAGAATGATACACTGGATTCCCCCCACACCGTTTACAAAATTGAAGATGTACTCGTCTCCCGGTGTGATAGGAATATTAATGAGTGACTTTAAAAAAAAGTAGAAGTAAAATTTTTGGTAAACTCCACTAGCACAAATCTAATCTTTGTATCCTTGGATGTGTGCATTTTTCTTCTGCCTTCCACAAATTTTTCTTAGAGGTCTGACGTTCCAATTCTACAAATTATGTAAATCTAGAATTATTGCTTAAAAAACGAGTTCAAAGACTCTAGTACAGTGCATAATAAGTTTATAACATCTTGCTAATCACAGGGGTATTGTCTTTGTAGTAAAATGCCTTACCTCACTGGTGAACAGCTGTTCTCTGTTCTGTATCTCAGGAAAAAAAAAATGGCCAAAACAAGAGAACTTTTGTTATTATTCCTTATATGAGAAAAATTTCCTTAAGATAGAACTGTTTTGTGAAACAAAATGGAAGAAAGTACTTGGAACTCGCGCAGGTTACTGCACTTCCTTACATTATCTTACATTACAGTCTTTTTTGTTATGTGAAGATAGTGATTTCTATCCTGTCCTACATTAGAGAATTGTTTGAGGAACCAAGCAAAATGATATATGAGCAACATTTAGGACATGTATTTTAAATTAAAATGAAATTACTTATTTGTCATTTTCATTACTTTTATTTATTATTATACTTGGAATATATTGTTTACTTTTAATTTCTGGACTATAAAATTTTGTTTACATTTGTTCTGCTTTCTAAGTTAGAACCTGTTGGGGCATTTTGTCTCTAGCTACTTTACATCTCTTTATCCTAAGCTGGTCCCTCACCAAAAACAAAGAAGAAAAACAAAACAAAAAACAAAACAATGAACAACAAAGCAGCACTCACTACAATGGGAATAAAGGGGAAGGCACTTGTCTTAACCTGACCCAATGGGTTCACAAAAATTTGGGGTTGACGAAGAGCCTGAAGATGTCGGAGGAAGTTCCACTTCTGATAAATTTGGTTGATTTTGTTCTAGAGAGAAAGGAAATTATCAACATTTACTCCAATACTGAATCTCCTCCATGGGTCAAGCAGATCTTGGAGCACTAAATTACTTAGAACTTTATTTAATTAGAGAATTTATAAATGGTGGCAAATTTACTTAACAAAAGAATAGTTTGGGCACATAAAATTTACTGTAACTGTGTCTACATTTATAATAAATTGCAGAATTAAATTATTTGATAGATTGAAGCCTCTAGAACAATATCTAGGTGAAAAAACAAAAGTATGTATACAAAGGAAAAGGAAAATTTCTTGAATTACAAAGTAAATATCTGTCATTTTTTTCCCATGTGTGTAAGAAGTCTGGTCTTTGGTGTCAGAGCTAACTTTTAGTTCCCTTGATCCTGGGCACTGGAATCCATCACCCTGATCAATCAGATTGCTTAATCTCTCTGAGTTTACTTATCATGTAGGATTATATCTGTTAAAATATAGAGAATAGTTTGCATAGTGCCTATTATATTTATCTATCTATATCTAATTTTCTATCTATATCTATCTACCTGTCTATCTATCTATCTATCTATCTATCTATCTATCTATCTATCTATCTATCTATCTATCTATCTATCTATCTATCATCTATCCATCTATCATTTGTCATCTTTCTATCTATCATCTGTCTATCTATCTATCTATCTATCTATCTATCTATCTATCAATCATCTATCAGGCTCAATAAATATTATAGTAAATTCCAGAGCCTTTGATCTAACTCTAAAAAATTTTTTTAGAGATGAAATATGAAACCACAATGGCATCTTTCCTCAGCAGAATTTTTATTTCATAGAGACCGAAAATAAATGGATGTGTAGAATGTCAGTTGGTCTTTAGAATTGCTTAGGAATTGTTATTGGATGAATCCATAGTCACATTAAGAGTGGTAAAAGGAGAGAATGCTACTGGAAGCATTTTGACAAAGTATAAGAACAAACTTTATAGCATTTAGAATTTCCTAAAAAGAGAGTCCCATTTTTAAGTGTTCAAGAGAGGCTGTTTCTGTAATAAAGGTTTTAGAAAGAATGTCTGCTCTGTGTAGGGATATGATAATAATAATTGTCACCTTTTTTAGATGCATCTGTCTACTGTATTCCAAGCATTTTTGCATAATTTATGTACGTTATCGTCTAGTATAATTCTGCAGGGTCAATATAGGTATCTTCATTTTTATTGAGGAAACTGTAGCTTGGAGAGGTTAAGTAATAATTTGTGAAGTTGTGTTTGGAAGGCGAGTTGCTGATTCCAAACCATGTAATCTTTCCTTATGCACACAGCAGACTTCTCTAGTCCACAGAGGACGGCTTACGTGACCTCCTATGTGTGGCTTGGATCTTTGCTCTTGAGATATCTATCTATGATGCTATTGTCAAAAAGAAGTTGAGTGGGCATTAATGTGATACCTTAACTACACTGGTATCTAACTTATGTCATTTAAACTTGAAACAAATTTTCCGAGATTTGTAACTCCTTCAAAATCAGCTAGATAATTGCTCAACACTCATTTTTTTTTTAAATCTACAAATTTGACAAGATAATAGAAATTAAAGTAACAAACTAGAAAAAATATTTTCCTATAAATTTGGGGATAAATATCTCATTGGAATAGAATGCATTTTGTGAACATTTGGGAGAAGAAACAGCCATAATATGATGGTTTACTTGGAACTATAATTTGTGTGAGAAATTTACCAGTTGTTTTAGGTGGTGCTTTTCTTCTGCTACCTTTCTTTCTTTCTGTTTAGAAAACAAAGGCACTTGCTATAAAAATACCCAAAAAGACAACACTGCTGGGTGATATCATTTCTTTTGATTTGAATGAAAATTTGAATGACAATTACTTACCTCTGTGGAAGCTGCAACAGATTCCTTAGGGGAAGAAAAGGAGAATTACCTTAACTCGCATGATTTAGCCTTAAAGTTGTACTAGAGTAGTAGGGTCAATTAATTGAATATTTAGGGCCCATGCCAGTACTCCCAAGAAATGATATTATTTATTAGGAATTCAATAAATTAAAACATTTATCATCAAAGCCCTCACTCTGTGTCAAAGTAATAACACATGACTGAAAATGTTTCATTTCAAAATATTCATCAATTCTACATTATTTATACAGTATCAAATGCCTACATAGTATAGGCATTTGACACAAAAATATTACAGAGAAGGCCTGGTGAGGTGTATGGCAAACGACATCCTGCATACTCTTTCTAGAGGACACAATCGTTATTTATAAGTGGCCCTTGACTCTCCGTTTGAGACAGAGTTGCAGGTTAGAGAAAAAGTAAAGCCCGCTTCCTAGACGCTAAGCGGGAAGACTTCAGGCTGCGCCTGGGGCCACAAGGCTCAGGGCCACTGTTATGCTTCTTCCTTTCCCAGGTACCTTTTCCTGTCGTGCTTACTGCTTGGATATTCCTACCATAGCAGGCTTTTCTTGTACCGGTGACCTACACATCTTCATCCATTCTCTTGTTCACTTTCCCTTAAACGAGAGGTTCTCAAGTCTTAAAGTGCATCAGAATGCCCAGGTTGAGGGATAACAGTTGAGATGCTGCAGTTGAGGGATAGCATTGTGAGAACCACTGCCCCCCTAAGCAATATTGAGAGGTTTTTCAGGATAAGACTATGTCAAAGGCAAATGGTAGGCTCTCAATTGAACACTGGCTTGATTTATAATGCACTTTCCTCTGGAGTCAGATATCTGATATCCCTGACAAAGAGCACCCATGTACACTGTGGAGTAGATGGTCAGTTTCAGTCTCCTCCAAATGACATTAAGTTTGGGTAAATGATTTCTCCACTGCTTACCCTATTTGTGACTTTAACAACAAATTAATATATACTTTGCTGGAAATCTGCTATTTCTTGAAGAACTTGCTATTTGATGTTAAAAGGAAAAAGGTCTCTTACCTCACTAGATGAGCCGCTAGACTGTACCTTGAAAAATAATAATGAATATAATCAAGATCCGGTGACCAGAAGAAATCCTCAGCATTATTCTTGAATGTTAGTGGTTATTTGGGATATGTCTCATATTACCTACATAATTATGAGTATGATAAGTTAAAGGAATTGAGATAAAAGCAGTACAACCAGGTTTCTTTGTTGTTCATTATTAATCACCTTTGGAAAACAAGTGGAAGAGATGAAAATGATCTTGCAACTAAATGGAAGTGTCTCAAGAGAATACAAACCAATTTAGGTGGATGCTATTAAAGTGCGCAGGGAAAAATTGTCATTTTTAAACAATTTATAAATCTTTTTCCAGTTCATTAAAAGAAGAAACTTACAGATGTTCCCATATGCCATTAATCTTATAATGTTACATATTGGTAATATGAATCAAAAATTGCTCAAATAAATTTCTCACCATTTCATTTCAAAAAAATTTCTCACCATTTCATTTATGTTTCTTGTGGTTTCCTTAAAGAGAGAAGAAAAAGAATTAGATCTATTATCTCCAAAGTATTGTTTAGAGAATATTTCCCCCTGAATATAAAGCAAAAATCCCTATTCCATAAAGAGAAGCATTAGAATGGATTCATTTTCATTGTATGAGTTTTCTATGAACTACAATAGAATTTCCCATTTGGTGATAAACATGCAACCAGTGGTATTTATTATTGTGTTTATTGTATTTATTGTTGTGTCCCCAGAGATAGCTACATTTATTATTACATTTATTATTGTATCCCTAGAGACTGAGATAGTATTTGGAACATAGATCTTGTTCAATGAATGTTTGCCAAATGAATACACAGATTAATTTAGGCAATGCATGGATAACCTTTTTTTTTTTCATTTTAAAAGTCATTATTTCTTTTATTGTATATTAGAAAAAATATATCACTAGGCCAACTAACATGTGTTTTTGATAGTAAATATATGCTGTTTCTATGATAAACAAATTGATTTAAGTTTAGGTGAGTCAATTTCAAGAAACATATTGCAATATGAAAATAATTTAAAAAAAGAAAATGTTATGTTTGGGGCTTTTAAGACTGAAAACCTCTAAAAGACAAGTTCTTCATTTCTCATAGAATCTGGGAATTGATTCATGCCAAAATATATTTTCTCCAATTGAATTATTCATAGAATTTATATAAAAAGATGTAATTTTGGTCTCATTCTTTAGAAATAATCTTGGTTTTCAAATTTGACTGACTTGAAATATAATTTCCAGATCCAGGTTAATTTCAATTTGGTTCAAAGTACTATAATATTTTTACTTCATATTGTACTATAAATGTGAAATCAATATATACCTCACAGGATGTGGAATAAATACTCTCCTAAAAGAAAACAAAACCAAGAGGGATATAGCATTTCCTTAAATGCAGTATAATATTCTTGGGCATAAAGTGATAGCAAAGAAAAATACAATTTTGCGGACAAAAGAGTACAGAATAGGGGAAGAAAAGTAAAGTTGATGGACCATTAACATGAAATTCTTTCAAAGATATTCTGATTTAACAACGTGGCTCAAAAAGGCTCACAAATCTTTTCCTAGAATCCATTTCATGTTGGTCCATAGCATTTTGGTAAAACAATGAAAACATCACCATTTTCATAATCGTAGTTAAAAATAATGCTCATTTTTGGGTGAATGAGAAAATGACCCATGTTTGCTAGAGAAAGATATCTCATCAATCAAAGATTAATAAATTAAAATAATTAGGGCCAACCCCAGTGGCCTAGTGTGTAAGTACGGCGTGCTCGGCTTTGACAGCCTGGGTTCAGTTCCTGGGTGCGGTCTTACACCACTCATCTGTCAGTGCCGTGCTGTTGCAGCAGCTCACATACAAAAAGAGGAAGATTGGCAATAGATGTTAGCTCAGGGCAAATCTTCCTCAGCAAAATAAAATAAAAAAATAAAAGATTAAACTTTACCTTATTGGGAGGAATGACCACATTCTTTTGCTGCTTAAATTTCTATAAAATAAATAAATTCATTTTATAACCTTGATTAAATAAAAAAGTTAAAATATATGTAATTTAAAAAGTTAGGACTTACTTCGTGGGAGATTTTGACAGATTCCTTAGGGGAAAAAAACCAATATATCTTATTTACCTAAATTGTATTCATACTA
The DNA here is from genome assembly GCF_057802395.1 of Ceratotherium simum simum. Classification (NCBI taxonomy): domain Eukaryota; kingdom Metazoa; phylum Chordata; class Mammalia; order Perissodactyla; family Rhinocerotidae; genus Ceratotherium; species Ceratotherium simum. The sequence continues at coordinate 56,814,454 of NC_141907.1, read as the reverse complement.
GCAATGAAGTATCAATCTATAACCATTATTCATTGGATACGTAACATTCAATCTTTGCCTGAGTTACAGAACAAAGTTGACCAAAGTTTCACTCCCTCTACATAATTAACTTATTGTCTTCCAGACAATGAACTCATTCCACACTCTGCTTTGGCTTATGATAATTGCCTCAAAAGTTTTCTCAAATATCATCCACGGAGAAGAAAGAAAAAATTTTCTATTTTCTCTATGCAATTTCCAATTTACTTCTATTTTCAATATTACTTTTTTTTGGTCTTTTTTAAAGACATGGAATATATCACAGGAAAACAAGAAATTCTTAGGTAGCACTGAAGATGTCCTTGGGCATCTGCTATACACCCATGGCCTGGAAGTCATTTGGAAATTAGCATTTAATATGGATCCAGAAAGGCATGAGTGTTGTAGAAACATAAAATGGATTCCTGTCACTCTACTCACAAAATAGAATGTTTATCTTGACTTCTGAGCTAATATTTTTAATATTGAGAGACCTTTAGAAAAAAAAGCTAAAATCTAACCTTGATAATTTGAATGCATAGATTTTTGGTCCTTACTCCTCCATGTATATTTTTTTATGGCTACACTTCCAATTTTTTCTGACTCTATAGCTCTAGACTTACTGGTGAAAAAGCTATTGTAAAGACTTAATAGTTCACGGCATATTATGTTTCTACTAAGTGAAAGGATTCTATGTTTATAATAGTGTCTTACCTCACTGGGGGAGAGGCGCTCCATATTCTATATAAAAACAAAAACAAATACAAGTTTCAGTTTTATGGTTTATTTAAAATGCCAAGCTGTCTCATCGTTGTTGTTTTGGTGGGAAGGGACTTTTAGAAATCCGTTTCTGTGAATGTTGAAGGTTTAGTTGAATGTTTCCTATAATACTAATAAGCTAATCATTCTATACTTCAAATAAATCCTTGTTATGACTTAATATATTTCTTACTTCTAGGAAGTGGTTAGGTTCTTGGTTTTTAAGTATTAATCCTGTCACAGTTTAAAATATAATATGATATAGATGTGGATGTGCTACAGAATCTTAAAATGTTATAATACTGTGATATTATATTTTAGTTTATGTTAATTGTTAAATTTAATTAATCTTAAAGGAAAGACTGATGACAATTACTAATTTAGACAGAAAAGGAGAAGAGTGGTTAAGACTAGTAGATTATAAGCAGAAGAAACAGTCAAGCTTGTTATAAGATTGATCACCAAAGCATTCTTAATATTTTTTTCTGTTTACTGAACTGGAACTCTTAACCTAGCTAGGCTCTTGAATTGGCTCTAAACTTAAGAAATAACAAAAACTTTTCAAGATTTATTTGTGAAATATGGAAATGCAGAGGAAGCAGAGAACTCTGATCACGCTAAGGATATGGAGCACTTGTAGGGAGTGAGATTTTGGGTATGGGAGAGGGATTGGTGGTGCAGGCGGCAGGGTAAGGAAAAAATTTATGAGTTTCTCCTGAGGAAATTAATAGGTTACGTGTGTGTGTTTGTGTGTGTGTTTTCAGAGTACTTCACATGGGGTATCTAGTCCATCCTTATCATTTTGTGATATGAATATTATTATTACATCCTAACTAGAAGAATATGATGCTTTGAGAAGTTAAGGGATTATTTTGCATTAGGTTATTTAGCAAGTAATTTTCAAAGTTACCACTTTTCAACACATCCTTGTTTTCTGTCTAAACATCATGGATTTGAAGCTACTGTAATCAAGAATGCTGAAATTCTGACACTTGCTTTCCTGCACTTTCAAAGATATCCTTGTTAGGGCATAATATATTTCTTACTTTGAGGAAATGATTCTTGGAGTGAAAATAGTTTCCCAGTAAATTCAAACAAATATGGAAGTGTATGCCTTGTAACTTATAACTAAAATCTCTTAACCCTACAAGGAGAATACTTTATAAAAATTATTTTTGTCGATCCTGATATCTTGTATAGGCAGGGCCAATGCTATCTTTGATTATAAGTTTTAAAGTTGACACACTTAGTCTCTATTCCTTGCTGCCTACCCCTACTATCATCTGCATAAAAGATTTACTCTTCTCATATTTAAATAAGAATAGATACTCATAAATGTCTCATTATACTTACATGCTTTGCAAGAGCAACAGCCAAAAGGCAGGTAAAAATGAAGAACTTCATGTTTACTTAGTCCTATAAAATAGATATGTAGCAAATCAATAATAGTTTTACACTTCTTAAAACACAAATTTCTTCATTAATTATGTATTAATTTATCTTTGTTCCAGATAATTGGGTAAGAGAAATGAAAACTGATAAAAGCAAATTCATTGAGAAACACATGGTTATATGACAAGTTCTTCATATAGAGAAACTTTATTGACAGAACATAATGTAAATTTTGGTTTCTAAATGTAGAAGTTCCTTTCTGATATAGCAAGTTAGTAGGATTCTTGGCCCTATGTATAATTGGTTAATTTATTTATTGACTTAGTCATTCAATGAATATTTGTAATCACATGCCATGTACTATTCCAGACATGAAGGTGAAAAAATGAGTATAATCTATTAGGCCATATTATTTACAACTCTTCTTCAATATTGTGAAGAATGGCTGTCAGAAATGCAAAATACAAGAGGAACTAATTTTTAAATCATATTTAGTTGAGCCAAAACATGCAGTCTGGCTCCCTCATAAAGAGAAGTAGCAGGTAGAAGTAACACTGTGTTAGGTACAAGGAGGCCTGCTGTTCCCAGCTCGACCAGGGACTGGCTGCTGAAACTTGAGCACGTCACTGAACATCACTGCCCTTCAGTTCAGATATCTAGCAAAAGAGGGACTTGACAAAGGAGACTTGATTTCTAAGATCCCTACCAGCTCAATCTCTAATACTGTGACTATACATAAGTCCACAAGTTTTTCTGACCACATATCAGCACAACCTTTCCTGTAGTTAAAGACTGAAAAGTGAAATAAAGTTATTCTAATGCATTTTTGATATATAACAGTGTTTTACTCTCTAGATCTACAAATATTGTTAATTATTTTTAAAGGGGAAGATTTTATTTTACTCAAACAGTATTAAATTTGCTGGTGGTCCATACTTATGAACATCTGGAGAATGTGTACATACAGGCATTATTCTCTGTCTTAAGATTTGCATGGCCTAATTTTGTTATTAATTTCTCATTCCTACTAAAAATTTCAGATATATATATATTTACTCTTATAGGATGATGCATATGATATTCATTTTAGAAGCATTTCATAATGACAATGTTTTTAAATAAGATTGTAAACATATTGTTCCCTCTTAAAATCTGAAATAAATTTATTATATATAGTGGCTTACCTCAATTTTACTTAGACATTTTATTTTCCATGGATAAAAGAAATTGGAACGTTAACTGAGAGTTAAAGAAACACTTTTAGCATGCTGATAAATGAGAAATATAGAAATAGTTGCAGTTACTAAGGACCTGCTATATGCCAGACACTGTACTAGGTGTTATAAACATTATCTCTAGTCTCCAGAACAACTATGTTAGGTTAATGTGTCCGATTAACGGATGAAGAAAGCTATCCAGGAGGCCACACATCAAATATGCAGTGCCCTGGATTTCCAAAAACCTCATTATGATGACCTGGTCCTTAAAATAAGACTTTGGCACTTTATCATAAGATAGAGCAGTATAATAAACAGTTTCCAGTGTCTATATGTTAATTGTATCCAGAAGCACTGAAAAGAAAATAAATCAGTAGCTTACATTCATTATAAAACAAGTTCTCAAAGCATCTTAAGGTACACTGACATTAGTTTCTTTAAAAATATTTTTTAGAACAATGTTATTAGGTTTTACAATATTACAAGGCATATAGAATAACAAAAAAATAAATGAAAACATTACCTTGTTTCCTAAATGGAAGACAAGAAAGTCCAGGCAGTGGGAGACCTGAAATGCGTTATCACAGCACTATTTAAACCTAGTTTCTCCACTATATGGTGATTCTGTGGTTTAAAATACCTAAAAAGGATTCGAATTCTAAGAATTCATGATGATTAGAAATTGTTTTTCCGTCCAACTTTTGTACCACAGATTCCAAGGAGTGCTTCAACTCAGGTTGATTTAGAACATGATAACAGGAAATGAGGATGTTATAACGTATAGTGATTATCTATATTCTGTGCTTGTGTAACTCACCTGTGCCATATACTAGTTATGTGGTTCAGGATAAGTTTATTTTTTCCTAGAGGAACCTCAATGTCTCTTCTAGTCTAAAACATCTTGAGTAAATATCTAAAATGGCTTTTTGGTTATGTTAATTAAAATGTCATTAATATATGACAAAATATATTTCCCATGTTCATTTCTTATGATCTACCAACACTAAATATGTGGTTATCATATGCAAGTCTAAGTGGTATAATGGTAAACTTAGCTCTCCTACTAACTAGCAGTAACTTTCAAAAGCATTTACTTTCTTAACTTCTTTCAGTTTCTGAATCTGTAAAATAATAATAGTCATATTTAATCCAAATTATAAAACTGTAAGGATTAACAATAATTTGTGCAAAATGATTGGTATCTACATGGCACCTACTTTTTCAGAAGTCACAAAATGAAGTGGCTATAGTGACCCGGCAGGTAACATAAATGCCCAGAGTAGGTCCAGGTCTAAGGAAAAGAAGGTCATGGGGACTGTGGCCTTTCTGAAAGTGCAAGCCTAGTGTGAAAGGTAAAGTTAGTACTCAGATCCTGTCAATTTTGATGTATGACATGTAATATATATGCCCCATTGTTGCCACATCTTCCATGTTTTAGGATAAGCTAGGTGTTTCATTATTTATGTGGAATATTTTTGTATATTGATGTCAATGAATTAAAATTTTTAAAAAATATTGTGCCTGCAGACAGAACACAAGCACAGCTGGATTCTGCCAAAGTGCTGCCAACTTGAGATCTCTGGAGAAAATACTAGTTTTTAGGTTCATGTAATTATTGGAAAATGAATCATATTGGAAAACGAAGTCTTCTGGTTAGCTAAAGCATTAGTGTCCCAGCATCAAGATGTTAAAATTCCTAATAATTTTGTGTAGAAATCTTTGCAAAATTTACCACCATGTGAGTACATTTTTAACACTAAAGAAGACCAATTACTACATATGGTATTTAACAGCTTAAAGCTGTTTCTCCCATGAAATTATGTTTGCTGGAACTGCTCTATTTTAATCTGTGTCTGATTTTTATGTCTCCTTTACTGCTGCCTAGCAACTGTCTTGTTTTTTATGGAACTATTTATATAACTTTGTCCTCCGGAGGAGAAGAAATCTGGCTTTTCATCATTGCAAATCTGTCACTTAGGTTGGCCCGACACTTGGTCAATATTTAGTAAACACTTTAATTTAGCTTAACACTCAGGGCTACTTGCAGGAACAGTTTCAGCTCTCACTTATTGCTTTTAATTTTTGAGAGCATGGAAACCAGACAATCATGCTGTTCATTTCTGTGACTCTCTAGGATCTGTTCTATGCATTTCTTCCCTATGAAATATGAGTCTATCTGCTTCTCCTTCTTCCTTCCTGCCTATACCCTTTTCCTCTTAGTTTTACTTGCTTTGCTTGTACTTGCTCCTTCGCTTAGCCTACAATATCCTCAATTCTTCTTCATTCTACAGATACCATCTCATCATTCTGTGCCATTTCTCCTTTCACTCAGCACCAAACTTCTTGGAAGACTTCATACTTGTGGCTTTTTCCTCATAATCTCTTCAATTCATTGCTTCTGCAGCAGTTTATCTTCCATTGCTTAGATAATTGTAACCAGCTTCCTAATAGGTCTTCCAATCTCCTATCTGTTATTTCTAAAATACATTATCCACAGCATCCTCACACATATTTTTTGTTCTAAAATAGATGTAACAAGTAATTTTGCTGAATCAAAATATATCTATGGTTTCTTATACTAAGGTAATTTCAGGATATTTAACATAGAATTCAAGGTCATTCAAAATCTTCCCAAGAGATATTTCAGGCTCCATTTGTGGACATGTCTTATGCCTCATTCACAATCTTTCCAGAGCACACCACGAAATGTCCCATGTTCCTTCTGACTGGGAATGCCCTTCCATCACATTATTTACCTTGTAAATGCCCATGTGTTCATGAAGAGCCAGTTGAAATTTGAACCCATCTGTGAAAAGATCTCCCAAATCTTTGATGTACACAAATTTCTTATGTATACTATGAATAAAATATTTATCCAGATGCTGAAATTGAAAACTGTAGTTAAGATTCTTTGCTTCATTCAGTGAATAATTCTTGAGTACCTAGTATGTGCCAGAAATTATTCTAAGATCTCGAAGAAAGCCATAGAAAAATCAAAAGTAAAGGGAAAATCTATGCTTTCATGGACCTTATATTTTAACTGGCTGAGAGAGACGAACACATGATAAGTAACAAATGGTTTGTTTGACCATGATATGTGCTAAGGAGAATATTGAATTAGAGAAAGAGGATAGGAAGTATTGGTGGGTATGGGGTGTTCATTGTTAGATAGGATGGCCGTGGAATGCCTCTCTGAGCAGAGGAGTAAAAACTTTAAGGAAATAAGGAAGTAAATCTTGCAGATAGTTCAGGAGAAACTCATTTGCAAAGGACCTGATTTATGAACATGCCTGCCAAGACTGAGAAATATTGAATAGACCAGTGTGGTTGGAAAATAGTAAATTTGGTGGAAATGAGGTCAGAGAGGCAAATGGGGCCAATAATGTGGGGCTTTTGGGTATTGCAACCACCTCAAGAAAGCAATTATGCTGATTGGAAACTGATGTCAAGTAGAAGATAACTCTGGATTACTTACCAAAAAGTAAACTGAACAGGTTGAGGGAAGAAATATGACCATTATGGAGCCTATCCAATAATCTAGACACGTGATTATGGCAGTAGTGGGCATGGGGAGAAATTGTCATATTCTAGATATACTTTGAAAATTAGAGCAAATAGAATTTAATAGATTAGAAGTGAGGTGTGAGAGAAAAGAAAAGGTCAATAATTACTCCCGTTTTTGGCTTGATCACATGGATCAAGTTACCACTGACTGAGATGGCAAAGATTGAGAGAGGACCTGGTTTGTGGGGAAAACATCAGGAGCTTAGTTTTGTAAACGTTAAGTATTAGATGCAAATTAGAAATTTAAGTTGAAATATAGAGTAAACAGTGAACAATAATACTTAGCTGTCTAACGGAATTGATGGAAATTACCATCAGTTAGAAATAAAAGGCCTGGAGTAGGTAAATTCAGTCGGAATAAAAATAGAGAGAAAGAAAGGAAATCCTATAATATAGGAAGTCCTATATTATTTCACCACCATTATTTCAATGGGTGCATGCATATTGTTGTCATATTTTTAGTATCTTACAATTATTATAGTTCATCAAGACACTTACTTATATACAGAAATGTCCTTTGTATAAGAACCAGGAAGTCCAGAAAGAAAATAATCTATGAATGTCCTTTGTATAAGAACCAGGAAGTCCAGAAAGAAAATAATCTATGGGGGAGTTTGTGCAAAGTTGAGAGAATTGAGGGGTAGGTCATAAGCAAACACCAAAAAAGGCCAACAGCCCTTTGAGAATGGAAACGAAACATGAACACAGGTTAATAAGAGCCAGAAATAATTTAAGAAATGTCAATTATCATTAAGAATGTTAATAATTAATTTGTGAATATCGGCTCATTGGAAGTAACTTGTAGTCCGAGAGGAAGTGGTCTCTAGTAGAAGACAACATTAAATTAATTTGAGCTGTGAAGAATGATTTATGAGAAATCTATCCACTCATTTTTTTCTAAAAAGAAGGTATAGTTCATATTATGTTTTTGGTATGTGTTGAGACATCTATGAGTGCAATCTTATGTGAACTCAAAACATGGACAGTTACCTCTAATTTTAAAGTCAAAACGTTACTTTATTGCACAGAAAAAAAGACTTTTAAACTAAACATCTGCTACACACTGTAATAGCTATATGCATGTGTAGCACAAGTATAATATAATGCCTGGGAAGCATGCACACTAATTTCACAATTGTGGTGACCTTTGAGGAGCTTTGGCTGGGAATGGAATTGAGAGGGGAGAACAGAGCTTCGGCTGTATTGATAAAAATTTTTCTTTTCATTAACTGAGGGCTTTTAATAAATTAAGGTATTATTTATGTGTGGTGAAATACACATATTGTAAGTGTATAGGTCATTCGGTTACCAAGGTCAAGGTATGTAACGTTTCCATCATCCCATGGAGTTTCTTCCTGCCCTTTTCCGGTTGATCACATCTCTCAGAAACGATCACTTGTCTGAATTGATCAAAAATTAGTTTTTCCTGTTTTAGAACATCGTTTGTTTTAAATCATAGAGCACCTACTCTGTAGTATCCAGCTTTTGTCACATAGCAAAATGTTTTTGAAATTTATCTGTGTTGCTGCAATTATTGCTGAGTAAGCTATTGTAAGAATATACTCAGTTTGTTTGCCATCTACTATTGAAGGGCACTGTGGCTATTTCTAATTTGAGACTATCATGAATAAAGATACTGTAATATTATTTGTACAGTGTTTTTGAAGATGTAGATTTTTATTTCTCTTGGATAAGACAGAGGAATGGTACTGCTGGGTCATATGTAGATGCACATTTAATATTTTCATAAACTGTTAAACAGTTTCCTAAGGTACCAATTGGGATCATTTTACGCTCCCACTAGCAACACACGACAGTTCCTGTTGCTCTACATCCTAATCCTCGTTTGGTTTTTCAGTCATTTTGACTTTGGCTATTCTAGCATGTGTATGGCGGTATCTCATGTTGGTTTTAATTTGCATTTTTCTGATGACTAAAGAGGTTGAGCACTAACCCCTACATCCTTTAAAAATTATTTCTTAAAAGCCATATGCCTCTGATGCTTTAATTGTACTACTCTGGGCAAAATTTTGCATCTTTTGTTTAGTGTAGTTATTATTCATCTATTTAATATATCATTAGTAAGAAGACATTTTTGAAGCCCTAGTACATTGATATGCCATACCAAAGTGTTATGAGATATTAAAGTCACATGTCATTGGGAAAAAAGTTAAAAGAAATGAAATTTAGAAATAACTCCTCACGTTATACTATCTTATTTATTACAGTCAATTTAAATAATTAACATCATCTGAAAAATACAGGCTAGAAACATACAGTATCACAAATGTCATTAGAATCCTGAATTTGATTTATATCATACTTAATAATATCAGAATCTCAGAGTTTCTTCAGATTAACCCATTTATTTTCCAGATGAAAATGATGGAATTTAAAGAGGAAAAATGGCCCCCTCAAGTTGACATTTTGACAAATGTTGATTCTGAAGATAAAAAAATCTTTAGACAGTACAAGATTATATATTCTATTTTTCTCAGAGAATGCTTACAAAGTAATAGCTTCTCCTATAATAATATTTCTGTTGAAATAAAGTGTAAATATTTGAAAAATAGATTGTGATTAGTTTCTGTAAATAAAAATGTCTTACCTCTTCAGGTGAATCTTTTACAGGAAGAGAAAAGCAGAAAAGATATCTTAATTTGATAACAACATGGTTGAGAGTAAAATTACAACTGACCCTGTGCTACTATCATGATTAAACATAGAATTGATACAGATCACCGGGTAATTTGTATTCTAAACCAGCCATTTCTATTTAAGGTCTTTTATTATAAAACTAGCAGTGGGCATAGATTAAAATAAAGGTGTTTCCCAAGACCTAAGAACAAGAGTTTCTTAAATTCAAATATTTGCTTTGCTGGTGGGTTCATTATTCTGTTTTTTTTTTTTTTTTCCTTTTTTTGTGTTATGCTTCCCTCCCCTCTTTCTTTCCCGTGCCATATGAGGTGGTAAACTTTGGTTTCATAACTGATTTGTAATTTTAAACCATAATTGAACATGTATTAGTATTTGGAGTATTGCCACTGATTATGTATGACTTTCCCAGTAACTAGATACAAGGAATACATGAGGTGAAAGGTCTTCTAATTTTACCAGAAGTGGAGGAAAGGTCCAAGGAAGTTAAGTGATGGGTCTAAGGACACAGTTGGACTCAGCTCAGGAAATACTGACTTTTGTTCCAGTGACTTTTACATATAAGAGCGCTCTGTCACCCCACTTCTTTATTGAGTAATCTTTTTCAATTTTGATTTTGAGCCAAATATATCTGTGTGTGTGTGTATCTTTGCGTGTGTGTGTGTGTGTGTGTGTGAAAGTACATTTGGTCACCTTAAGGAAACTTTGTAACCTAATTTGAGGAAAATATTTATGTGAACGAATGTAATTTAATAAACAACGTACAGGTAAATACAAATGTAGTTTAGATCACAAATATACTAGATACTGTTAACGTATTTAATAAGAATTTATCATCCAAGTTTTCTCATGTACTTATATATGGCAAGAATATATAACCAGAACAAGAATACAGGTAATGAATAGAACTTAATTTTATTCGAGTCCTGAGAAAGTAGATATGTTAAAGTGGTAACTCATTCATTCCTTCATTAAACATGTGCTAACCATTCTGTGTGCTAAAGCATTGTGATACTAGTGATAACAAAGAAAATTAGGATTATATGCCCTGATTTCAAAGAGCTTATTTCCTGATAAACTTATACAAGATAAGTTCACCAAAATGCTGTGATGGGAATATACTTAAAAATCAAAGTGTTAAGAGATACTGAAAATGTTCGTATCACCCAAACTAAATAAGTGGGGACATCTGGATAAGGATCAGAGTAAATGATGTGCTAGGTCCTACAATATGAGGGGAGTTACAGAAATAGGGAGGTGAGGAAATGGAAGGTGTTGGAAGCCTGAACAGACATGAAAATAAGAGACTGGTGGAAAAGCAAAGAGTTCGAGCGCAAGAGGAAGATTGGCAAGAGCTAAGGGTAAAGGCCCACAGGGGCTAAATATTTTACATCTCATTGTGGGGACTGAGGGCAGCGTGGAAGACTTTAAGTCAACATGTGACATGGGAAGAATTGCATTTTGGATTAACCACCATGGTATCAATATAGAGATAGGTTAGCAGTGGAGCAAGGACAGCAAACTGGTTGATCATTTAAGAGGGTGTGGGAATAGACTGGTGTACAATTATAAGTGCTGATTTGTACAAAATGTCATTAGGGATGATGATGAAGAAACAATTGAAGAAATGTTTAAAGGAAGAAGCGGCAGACTGTCCAATAACTAACCAAATATTTAAGGACACTTTTTTGTGTCTACTGTGAGAAATAGAATTGGAAAAAACTATTAAATTCTCCCCACCAATTTATTAAAAAGAAAATAAAAGCTTACTCTGGCACCATTTACTATAGTTTCCTAGCTCAATTGTATACAAGTGAATTCAAGCCAGTGCAGTTAAAAATGAACCATATTTGAATTAGAACATCAAAATTAAAATATATTGTGAGGAATATTTAATAACTACAGAACTTAGAAAACTCTCATATTTTATCTAATTAAAAAATGTAAGTAAAAAATAATAAAGGGGTTTCTCCTGAAATTTTTTATGACAATTATGATAAAATGTTACAGAAGCATATTGTATCTGAAAATGGAAATATTATGTTTCTGCTAACAGTTATTTTGTTCCTTTATTATTGACGTATTTACACGGAGTAAAGTACGGCAATCACAAGTATACAGCTGGCAAGCTTTCGTGTATACATGCACCTGTGTTACCACTGCCTCGATCAAGACGCAGAGCCCTGGAGGGCTCACTTTTCCTCCCCTGCACTCTGTCAGTATTCCATCTGAAAGGTAACTACTGTCATAACCTCTAAGCCAGATTAGTTTCACCTGATTTTGAAGTTCATATAAATGGCATTATACAGTATAAATTCTTTTGTGTTTGGTTTGTTTCACTCGTGTCTGTGAGAGTCATCCATCTTATTACACATAGCGATAGATGAGTTATTTCCCTTGCTGAGTAATAATCCATTGGTGAGTATGCTATAAATTATTAATCTATTCTCTTTTTGATAGACATTTGGGTTGTTGCAGTTTGGGGTTTTTTTTGCCTTTTATGAATAACACTGCTAAGCACTTTCTTGCACATGTCTCTTGGTGGGCATAAGCATTTATTTCTGTTGCATATTAGAAAATTTTAATCATCAAACACATGAAGATGTGATAATGACTCATATGTTATTTTATGTGGTTTTTATCTGCCAGTTTCCCTTATTTATTTAAGAACATTGGATGTTATTCAGAATATGAAATATTAAGAGTATCATAATGAAGTTTTCCAACAGGCAAGCACTGCACAGAGTTTTAGACCACGTCGTGATGCAAGAAACTATATAATCATAGTCTTATTTTTCTCTGGTATTATATTTAAATTAGAATAAGGAAGAGTTCTAGAGAAAGTGGTCTTTTCCTGCCAAAAAATCATATTTGCTGGCTTTAGAAAAACATATCCAAAGGATAAAATTAAAAATGTCCTAAAAAAAGAAAATTTCCCTCTTTTTAAACAATTAAGATATGTACAATGATTGAATAACACAGGATGAAGAGTTGGTGTGTGCTATTAATTATGAAAAATAAATGAAACTTTTTAATGATGGAAATAAAAATAAAAAAAGGAGGCAAACTTAGATATGGGAATAGAATAACTTAGAAAAGTTCACATCAAACTTTAAAACAATTAATTTTGCAAAAGGACCATTTATGCTAGCCAAGAGATAATATATGTACAGATTCTAAATTTACCTTGAGGTTAAAAATATAATTAATTGTAACAAAGTGTATGTTAGACTTTCAGGCAATAAATAAGCTTCTAGGTAGTACTCACAACAATAAATCAGTAATTCATTCTCCTCATTGGAACTTGTCCTTTTTTTTGGATTGTAAAGAAGTGAATAAATTCATTTGATTAAGGCAGCTAGATAGTTCAAATAAATTATTTTGGCATTTGATTTCTAGGTATTGTAGCTACATAGGCCTCCTCTAAATAACAATTGGAATAAGTCTTCAGACTTTTAAAATACATACTGCTAAGCCATGTTCAGGGTTTATTCCAACATGTTGGATTATATTCTTTTTCTTTCCAGTTTTACTTCCTTCTTTCCTCCCTTCCTTCCTTCCACCCTCCCTCCCTCCCTTTTTTCCTCCCTTCCTTCCTTCCTTCCTTCCTCGTTTCTTTTTTGTGTTTCTCTCCCTATTCTTTCCAACAACAGATATTGAGTTCTATTATAGGCACTGAGGTTACATTACTGAGTAGATAAAAAGCAATATATGGATAAAGTGAACACAGGAATTTTTAATTAAATTTAAATAATACTACTTTAATGTAAATGAAAATGTTTTTAAACCACATTGAAGTTTAACACACCCTATATTTTATGTTGGAACACTAAATTATAAGTATTAGTCAGTTCATTGTTTTACGGTTCAACAAGATAGGAAGTATGTGGATTATGTTTGACATTCAGAAATAAGAACTGCCAACTCTAAGCACAGCAGTGGCATTTTATCTATAATCTTATATTCCATGATCAGTGGATGACCTCAGAAAATTAATAGACCATAACATGTATTGCTATCTTTAAATAAAGGAAGGATGATTCCTTTTCCTCCAAGATCAAATGTTACGCCCTTGAAAATGTCAAGGTGTTTCATTTCCAACACAGTTCAACAAAGAGACACTGATATTTCATAAGTATGGTGTCACAAGGATACAACCCATAGCCAGGAAAACAATATTTTCCTGTTTCATGTTTTTTTATCTCCTCCAATGACAAGATGATCTTTAACTATCAATCCATACTAATGAGAGAAACCCAAATCTGCAGAGTCATTGACAAACTCTTGATATCCATTTTTTAAGCCCCCAAACAGCTTAGGTATATCTAATATTACTGTTTCATTCTACTGTAATATAGGAATATGAGACAAAAAATTTGAAACAACCTTTGAATGCGATTAGATGTAAGATTTAGTTTTTTTTTTTAATACTAGAGCTGAAAATTTTCTTTCTTTTTTTTTTTTATAATTTTATTTATTTATCTATTTTTTCTCCCAAAGCCCCAGTAGATAGTTGTATGTCATAGCTGCACATCCTTCTAGTTGCTGTATGTGGGACGTGGCCTCAGCATGGCTGGAGAAGTGGTGCATCGGTGCACACCCGGGATCAGAAACCGGGCCGCCGGCAGCGGAGCGCGCACACTTAACCGCTAATCCACGGGGCCAGCCCTAAGATTTAGTTTTGAGTTCAGGGGATTCAAGTGAAAAGATGTTGACAGTGCCCTCAAGGTGCTTACATGTTAGTCTAGGAGACAAACATATAGAGAGATGTGTAGGAGATAGTTGAGTATATTTGAGAGTCATAGGCTATAGATGGTAATTAATGTGGATAAGATGATATAGGAAAAATGTAGTCAGTTAAAAAGCAAGCTGAGGTCAGAACCTTAGAGATCATTAATGTTATGCATGGCGGAAAGAACAGGAGTCCATGAAAACACCTGGAATAAATAACCAAATGAAATTTATAAGGAGAATTACCGAGAAGAAAATCATAACAAACAGAACCAAATAAAATAGAGACCTTCAGTGGCAAATTACTTAATCTCTTTCAGCTGCAATTTGCTCATTTGCAAGATGTTATGGTAATAGTTTTGAGAAAAAAATTGTGAAAAATGTATATAAATCACATCACACAGTTAAGTTGGTCAGTAAATTTTAGGATTTATAATTGTCATTCTTACTTTATTACCATTACTATCAATAAGAAAATAGATTGGGTAGGGAACAAAAGGACAGAGAAATTCACTTTGAAGTAGAGGAGAGTCAGGTTGTCTTCTGAAACTGGAGGAAAAGTTAATATTCAGATTTAGATTGAGTTACAGAAGGTTCTGACTGGGAGGTTGATGATCTAATGGCTTCAATATTTTCTACACATGAGAAAGGGAAATTCTCTTCTGTTCGTGAGTGGAGGAGAAATAAACTGAAGGCTTGAACAGAAAAATGAAGCTACTGGACGGTTTCTGAAGGAAAAAGAGAAAGATAGCTAACTCTAGCTCCACTAAGGGATAGTTTGGCAAGCAGTAGTGAGTGCTCAGCAAATTTCAAAAACATACAATTACAAAGGAGACAGTTGTATGGTTGGGAAACTTTTTTCCTTTAGAATTTAGCTGCTTGGATAGAAAGCAGCAGAAATATTTTTTAGTTTTTCCATGGGTCTTTCTCAGGTGGGGTGGATCCAAAGCAAAGAAGGAGAGAAGTTATATAAGCTATTAAGATAATATTTTAAATAATTAATGATAAAGACCAGGCTGAGCATGAAAGTTCAAGAGGAAATGAATAGAATGCAATACAACGGGAGGAGTCATAAAGACCGGAAAGATTCTATGAAGTCAAACAAAAATTCTCTTGCCTTTTATCCTTTTCACAGTTTAAACATAGAGGTCACATAAGTTACCTCAACTACAAAAAATCCACCACTGCATTTTGATATCAAACCAAATTCCTATCACAAATTCTTACCATTTGTAATGGATGCTAAATAAGCTTATCAAAATGGGTATTTATTTATATAAAATTCAGTGAAATCTTTGCTACATCAATAGAATGTCCAGCAAAACTGAAGAAATCATCTGGCTAAGGTCCCCATACAAAAATACCTAAGTGATAAAAGCAGAACCATGTGTGAGAAAGAAAGTGGAGAATTTCTCCAATTATCAAGAAAAATGTCTCAGTAAGCCATTTCTTTTGCCAAGTCTGGCAGAAAGCTGATCTTTGAAGTTAGATAGAACTCAGTTTAAACTCTTGTTACACTCTGTGCTAGAAACAGTGACATGGACCAGTTTCTTCATTTTTCTAAGCATAAGTAACCGTATAGAAATATACAAGTTAACGTTTGTGGAACACTTTGCCTAGTGCCTGTCATATGTCAGGCTCAATAAATATTTTACTAAATTCTTACTTTAATCTGGCAAAGGAAACCTGATCATAGATTATTCTAGTGATCAAGGTTGAAAATTTTCTATTCCTACAGAAAGAAATCGTGTTTATAGAAAGTCAATTATTTGTTAGAATTTCCTAGGAAGAATTGTTAGATGGAAATGATAAGGGTGGCACCAAAGAGAGATTGCTACTGGAGGCATTGTGACAAAATATAAGGATGAGACCTTAAGAGCAATTAGAACTTTGTAAAAACAGAATGTTTTACTTGGGAGGATCTCAATGTAAGTATTCAGACAGAGAATATTTCTGTTATAGATATTTTCAGAGGAATCTCTGCTGTGTGTGTGAACATGATAATTTTTATATTTTCTGTAGGTTATTTGGCTGCTTCTCCCTATGAAAATGAATCTTCTGGTTTCTTGCACTTTCTACATCCTAAGTGAAACCAGAAGTCCTTTTGGTAACATTTATTTCATTAAACATATCTTCTCCCTCCAAATGGCAAAACATTAGCATTTGTACAATATGAATGAGTGATGACTTCACAAGTGTTTTTAAAAAAGTATTTTTATCTATATACTATTCTATACACTTGGAATATATTTTACTAAATTATTTTTATTAAGAAACTAATCTAAAAATTATTTCAGGAAAGAGCAACTGAATTTCTACTTTTTATTTTAATTATAATTGAATTTTCAACGTAATCTCAGAGAACATTACTTTTGAACATGTTCAACCTAAAAGTTAAAAAAAGAGTGTAAGTTGATCATTTAGGTGATACTTCTAGCTACCACACTTGCCACACTCTCATTTAAAATGCTGATGTAGACTAGAACTTCATTGTAGAAGATTTCAGTGGTTAAAGTTAGCACATTTACTCCAATATAGCATTATAATATCATATGATCTAGGGCATTTTCTCATTATAGTGGCCTAGATACATGGTAATATATGTAGGAAACATGAAGAAGGATTATTTGAGAAACAATAGAGTTGGCATGTGTTTGAAATTTTTCCTTTTGTATATGTAGCCTTGTAACCACAGGACCAGTTTAAACTGACCCCATCTTATTGACAACAGAATGTTAAAGTTGTTTTCAGGGGCAGGGAGCCAAAATTGCAAGTCATGCAGCTGAAGCATGCGCAGAGGAGAAAATTTTGACCTGAAATAACACCTGGAAGCAAAGAGTCTCCTCCCATGGAACCAAAGGACCAGAACATGACGGGAACTTGAGAGTCGGACTCTCTTCAGGAGCGAGGAGTCCGTTGTCTAGCAAAATTCAAAGAAAATCTAGGGAAAAGCCCCTTTCCACACCTTACCATAAAAGTTTAAAGCCCTCCAATTGAAACCTGCCCAGCTAGCACTTCTGAGTACCAGCCTATTTCCCCTAACCTCTTAAATTTCACCTCAAACCCTGGAGCTGGAAGACAGATATGAGAGCCTTGCCTCCTGTCTCCTTGCTGGTTTACCTTGCAATAAAGCCTTTTCTTTTCTCAAAAGCCTGTGCTATGTTATTGGCTTCTCGGTGCATTGGGCTATGGGCCCTTTTGCCTTGTAACAGCCTTATTTATTCTGCTCAGAGTTGAATCCCCCTCCATGGTGATTCAATAAAACTAGACAACAAGCTCCTCAAGGGTGAAAACCTTGCCTTAACTATCTTTATGTCCCCAGTGTCCATCACATGAGTGGCTCATGCTGTGTGCTCTGTAAATATCTGATGAACAACTGAATGATTACACATTAAACCTGACTTCTTGTTTACTAAAATTACATGTGAATCAGAACTCCTTTCCTTTAATTTGTTCAAAGACTCCTTTCTCATATTTTCAAGCACCTTGGCTGATGCGAATTATATATAAGCTCCTAGAACATTTTATGGTACTATAAGTACCTGATAAATATTTAATGAACAAATATTTGTCAGATATATTTCCAATCTTCTTTCAAAGATGTTTCAGTTCTGTGTCTCAGCCTACTTGGCATTTCTATTTGAATGTCTTTCTGTGATTTTAATATCAAATTACCTCCGCTATATTCCCCTATTTAAAATTACAATGAAAAATTTCTGTGAAACAAGTGAAACCAATAAACAATATAGACAAATAGATGACTATTATCTCTTTTCTGAACAGCCTATTGGCTTAGCACCTTTCTTTAGTTATTCAATTCTGAAACCTTGCATTTCTTTCCTTCTTTCTCCTTCCATTACTTGATCTCTCATATTCTATCTAATGATCCTCTTTTCTTAGAGCCTCCTTTTACATTTCTTTTAATTCTTATAGCTACTGACCTATTTCAATTTATTCTCCTTCTAAGACTAATCACACACTCCCTTTTTATTGATCTCCCTAAAAATGCTATTTTCAGTTTGGCCTTTCTCAGCCAAATATCTTCAACACTGCTTAGAGCCTATAGGACTAAGTTCAGACTTCTCATGTTGTCATGTAGAGTTTCAGGGAATCTGTTGCAAATTAAAATGCATTTGAATTTGAATAAACTCTCCAGGAGTGCATTTGAAAACAATTGTAATCCCCTGGAATAATTGCAACTTTGGTTTGTACAAAGGTCTCCTTCTATCTTAAAAATAAATAAATAAATATTTATTTGGGAGAGAAATATTGAATTTTTCGTATATTTATGAAAGACTGTACAAATAGACAAAATTTAGTTTCTATACATTAAACCAAGTTTTCTTGGTATTGGCACTATTGACATTTTGGGCTGAATAATTTGTTACGGGGTGCTGTCGTCTACATTATAGGATATTTAGCAGCATCCCTGGACTCTACTCACTAGCTGCCAGAGTTCCCCCTGGTCCTTGTTGAATAGGAAATCTTCTTTTAATATTCTATCATGTCAGTGGTCCCAATCCTGACTGCTGTGGCAGGGCTTCTGGACATTTATTGTGCATATGAATCATGTAGGGATCTTGTTAAAATGCAGATTATGGCTCAATAGATGTGGATGTGGATTTGGATTTTAAATTTCCAACATGTTCCAGTTGGTGCTGGTGTTGGTGCTGCTGCTCCAAAGACTATCTTTCAGATAGAATAATTTTAAACAGTATCCATTGACAGATGCAGGACAGCCCAAAGAAGAATTATACACAATTTTGATCAAGGCTTTATACACAACATGGCTCTTAATAGTCTCATTAATCCTATGCTGTGATTGAATATTATTATACCCATTATGTCAATGAGACAATTGAGGCTTATAGAGACTAAAGTATTGTCCAATGTCTTTAAGCTAGTGGTTGCCAAAGCCAGGATACAAATGCAGGGCTTCCTCTCTCTAAACCCAACCACTTAACCACAGCAAGACATCAACTTATTCTTGGAAGCAATCAGAAAGATCCAACAGACCATTTTTTCTTCTTTTAATTAGAACAGTTTCTGTTTGTTTGATTGTTTATTTCCACCCCACTCCCCATACAACTTTTATAAAAACTGTCTGCTGTTGGGGAAATATAATTAAAAACAAATATTGTGTCACCCCAGATAACTTATCTTCCACGCAAACATAGAAGAGAAAGAAAACAGTTTTATTACTGAATCAGGATTAAACCAGAATGTGATGTGCATCACAGGTAATCCACCAATGAAGTTGCAAAGATGGGAAGAAACCTCACTCTTTTATATAACCAAAAAAATACAACCCATCACATACACGTTCCTACCCTCCCTCTAACCTCCCACTAACTGGAAGATAGGGGCTCTATCTTCCTGGATAATTACATTTCAAAGAGATGGTCCCTGTCCTTGAGAAAGACATTCCTAGATTGCAAAGCTGACAAGAAGTTTATTTAGCTTTTAAGAAGATTTACATACATTTCAAAGAGACAGCAAGAGAACTTACAAGTTTTCTAAAATAAATAAGAAAAAGAAGAGGAGAGGTCTCTTCTTGTTTTCAGTAGAGAGAATAAAGCCTCTTATTTGAAATTTATATTTGCTTTTACACTGCCACCATTTTTACTTTTATGGAGCAAAGACATTTAAGGCTACTGTCTTTGAACTCATCTTATCTCTATAATCATGTCCTATGGTTTTTGAGTGGAGACTGGAAAAGCAACAGCTATCGGATGATACTGAATTTTCAAGTCTATTGGACAATCTTTCTGTGAATACACAAAAGAAAAGAGAATATTGTAACATAGTGGGACAGTGATTGAAATCCTTTATGGCAGTTGTATAGTTTTACAAGAATTGACCCTTAAAGTTTAAATTCTTAAAGTTGATAAAGAATTATATGACAATTTTTTTTCAAGTTTTGTTTCCTCAATGAAGCTCTTTAATGTTTCATGGCAATTGTTTTTATAAGTCATGTGGTATCACTGACTTAGGCAGAACTTTAAATCTTTATTATGTCATTAGCTCCATGCTGCTCTCTTGCCTGTTCTTGAATAGTTCTTGAGAGATGAAATTTACTAACAACTCCAGGCACTTGGAGTGAATATTTAATTCTGACTGCTGCATATAACTATTGATTCATATTTACTTTGCCCTCTGTTAAAACCTCTGTGTTTTCAAATGTTTACTTTTATTAAACCATATCTCCCTGGTACTTTGTTGTTAGTATTTTTGGAATAATTTCTGCATCTTTTACTTAGCATAATTAAGATTCATCTGTTGACAATGTCAATTATTAAGAATAATTTTGGGGATCTTATCACATTGAAGGGTCATATCAAAATGATGCTATATCAAAATATCCTATCATGAAAATAGGCAAAAGAAAAATTTAGAGGTAACTTCTTTCTATGTATCTTCCTGAATATGATCAATTTAACCTATTTATTTCATGCAATAAAGAAGGCATAGGATAGGAACCTATAGCATCAAAGGTGTTACTAAGATCTTTTAAATGCTATTGAACGTATATCATACTTAATAGAATAAGAATCTCAGAGATATTCTGGGTTGAGCCATTTATTTTACAGGTTAAGATAACGAGATTCAGAGACAATAAATGGCTCCCTCAGGGAGGCATTTTGAGTTTCCATCTGATAGCTGCTAGAATATAAAGCTCTTAAGTCTTTTCACTGTGTATCATAAATACAGGAAACCTATGTGACTTTAGTCATTCATGATACAGAGTCAACACAGGGACAAATACTGAAAATAAGGCAAATATTAAGATAAAAGAGTATCTCTAGACAATACATATTATATAACCAACTCACTTAAGGGAACACCTGCAGGAGTAGTTTTTCCAAAATAAAATGCTGTTGAAATGAAGAATAACAACTTAAAAAGTAGTACATGGTTGGTTGATAATCAAATTTTTGTGTGTGTAAATGAAAATATCTTATCCCATCATATGAATCATCAGCCACCTTTGAAGAGAAAATTTAACTTGATTTTATTATATGGTTGAGAGTAAAAATGCAGTTGACTTTGTCACTCTCATGATTAAACATAGAATTGATAAGTAATTTGTATAACATAGGTTATTTCTGCTTAAAGACATTAAATAGAAGTCAGCGAAGAGTAAATTTTCTACAATTTCATATATTCAAACTCAAGCATCTACTTTATTTTGGCCCATGTTTACCTTGTTCCTGAAAGGGAGAAAAAATTATCATCATGAATAATAGTTAAAATAGAGAAGATAAACAGGGATGTATCTGAGGTCATATGAAAAAAAGTAATTAAACTCAAATATCTGCTTTGCTGATATGCCCATTCTTTTTTTCATTATTATTTCCTGTAATGTTATTTTTCCATTTCTTTCTTTTACATAACATAATGAAGGCTAAACGTGTGGCCCCATAGTTCATTTGTAATTTTAAACACAGAAGAGAGCATGTCTTTGCATTTAGAGAATTGCCATTATTTTTACATGACACTCCTGGTAATTAGATGCAAGGGGGGCCAAAGGTACTCTAATTTTCACAAGTAAGAAAAATCCAGAAAGGCCATGTGAGGAGCCTAGGAATAGAGTGGCACGTAGATAGAAAAATCCTGACTTTCAGTCTTGTGCTTTTTATGTTTAAGAACAATGTGTGATCTCTACATCTTTACTGGGACCCCACTTTATTTTTTACAATTTTTAATTTGGGCCACTTATAGATGAATATATGTAAGTGAAGGTATATTCTATAACTTGAAGAAAAGTTCTTAAGGCAATTTCAGGGAAATGTATAAAAATATTGTAATTTAACAAACATTGTACAGGTAAATGAAAACATAATTTAGGACATGAAATATTAGAGACTGTTCAGGTAATCAAAAAAGAATTTATTCTCCAAGTTTTCTCATATACTTACTGACATAGCAATCACCAGAACAGTGACAAAGGCAAAGATTAGAAACTTTATGTTTAACTCCTGATAAAGAAGATAAAATAACTCATTATTTTGTTTGTTAAACATGCACTGATCATCTCATGTGCTAAGTAAGGCGTTGCGCTATCTACTACAGATCCAAAGAAAACTATTTCCCTGATTTCAAGATTATTGTCCAACAGAGGTTATACAAGTGAAGAAACCCAAATAGTGCTCTGATAGAGAAATTTATAAAATGCTATAATAATTAAAAAGTAAATCTTACACAGGCTGAGAACAGAGGGATGTTATGATAAAGAAAGGAGCAAGTATTGAACTGAGTCCTACAGCATCAGTGGGGTTGCAGAGAGAAGGGAGTGGGAAAAGAGGAGTGATTGGGTGCATGCAAAACTACAAAAGAGAGAATCCAGTGTTTTGAAAGAGCACATAGCTCAGCATAGCTCTAGTATGGGATGCAAGTGAAGAAGTGGCAAGAGCTGAGGGTCAAGTGTTTAACAGTGGTAGATTATTCAGAACTTTCTATGCAGTGTGAGGTATTTAAGATCTTATAGAGGCCTAGGAGAGCCTAGAGTGAGCTTTAGACAATATGTAGTGTGAAAAAAAAAAAAGAGCTTTTAGAAAGATCAACATGGCAGCAACGGTAGAGAAAGATTATAGGAAATAAGAAGAGGAAAAAAAAAAGGATCACCATTTAGGAAAGTGTGGGAATAGACTAGTAGAAGACTAGGAGATCTTGGGCACAAACAACTGCAGATGATGAGTAAGAAACAGATTGAAGAAATTTGTTAGAAGGTTGAAAAGACAGGATATCAATTGACTCACAAAATTACAGACATAGTATTTGCATATACCATGAGAATTGTATTGATGAATATTATGTAATACTCCAAAATAGTTTAGTCAACCAAATTTGTCTAATCTGGCACTCTTCGATATAGTTTCCTATTTTTGTTGTCTGCAATACATACATATTGCTTTCACCTGAGTTATAATCACATCCAGATTAAAATAAATTATGATGGGAATATTTAATTATCACAGGAATTATAAGATTATGACATTTCTCTTCTTAATCAGAAAAATATAAGGAAAATCATAAAAAGATTTATCTTGAATTTTTTTCTGTCAAGAATAACACTTGGATATTGGAAAAATAATTCTTGTGTTAAAAAAATTATAGTTCTTACAGATATAAAGTAGAGCTCATAATATATTCTCCAAAGAACATATCATAAATGTTTGAAAAGTGAAATGTTTCATTCTTTGTATCCAATTCAAATGTTAAATAAAATGAATGAACAAAATATTCAAATGTTAAATACAATGAATCTAGTTGGCACATGGTAGCAACTAGGCAACAAGGAAATCTGATTTCAATGTAGAAAGTGATGATAAAAAAGAGAAGAAAATATTTTAGATATGGGAATAAAATAACTTTGAAAATGTTATTTTAACTGTGAAACAGTAAATAAATTTGCAAAAAGTACATTTATGCTACCCAAGAGATAATTTGTCTATAAATTCTGAATTTCATTTTGCTATTTAAAGTGAATGTAAATAATAACATCAATTAACTGACCTTTAGGTTATAAAAAGCTTTATAGTGTCACAGCAATAGCAGCGTCAACTCCTATATATTACCTGTGGTTTATTTTGTACGATCATTGTCAATGTTGACTGAGACATGACTAGATCTTGAACAAATCTTCGTATTGCTATATAGTCATCATTTTATTTCAAATGTTTTCCTTATAAATCGTTATTATTAAAGATGCACATTTTCATGCATGTCATAATTTATTCTAACAGTAAAAGTCAACAGATGTCTGAAAATAGACACTATGTTGGAACTGTTCATTAATGTATTACCTTTTCTCCAAGGTAAAGTCTCAAGATTTAGAAGAGCTGTCCTGAAGAACTAAGAGATGAGGTGCTTCTCAGGTGTGCTGATTTATTTAAATTCACCAATATCCTTATTTTAATGTAATAAATCGGGCCCATTGTCAGATCAAATTATGGAAGCTGGCAATAATCCCCTTGGATGCTAGGTACAAGGTTGTTACAATAGAAGATTGTGAAACAAAGAAGCCAGGTATTAACAAAGGTTTCAAATGCTTAATTCCAATATTATTCTAGGTGTATATGAATAGGTCAATGAGGAAAATACTATTAGAATAAAGTAAGTGTAGAAATGAATTGAAATGACATATGTATTTCTGTAGAATATCATCGTTGTTTTTGGTGAGGAAGATTAGCCCTGAGCTAACATCCATTGCCAATCCCTCCTCTTTTTGCTGAGGAAGATTGGCCCTGGGTTAACATCCGTGCCTATCTTCCTCTACTTTATGTGTGGGACGTCTGTCACAGCATGGCTTGACAAGTGGTGCATAGGTCCACTCCCGGGATCCGAATCTGCGAACCCCAGGCTGCTGAAGAGAAATGCTGAACTTAACCACTACACCACCCGGCCGGCCCCAGAATATCATCTTTTATATTTCCGAAACCTCATGTCCAAAATGGACATCCTTGTATCAAAAGGAAAACCTAGAATATTTTTAATTCTATCTGTTTTCTCATGTATGGAGATAACTGTCAAAATAAAATTGGAGTTTTGTAACTTATTTTGACTATGTTTTATTGAAATTTATATTTTGCTATTTCATTTTCTCTCAACTCTTTATAACAATAAAATAGATATAACTCCTGCCAAAATCCAATGTCTCACTAGGTTTAATTTGGCAAATTCATCCTTCACAAAATATATACCTTGAGGTCAGAACTTTATTATGTCTCACTTAACAAGTTGAACTCTACTACATGGAATTAAATCCACTCAATTTGGGTCTTGGAGAACTCATGCCCTTCAGGTGAGGCTATGTGGTGACATGTTTACATGTGATAGAAAAATAACTCTTTTTACTGCCTCACTAAGCGAATTCAATTTATTTCCCCTTGGTTGGATAATTAAATGTAGTCAAAACAGAATATTATTGTCAACTTTGTTTTGGTTAAATATGCTAGTCCCAATAATATGCTATTTGTCTATAGTTTTGGGCTCAAAATTAAACTTGAAGTTTGATTTTTGCATTATATATGTTAAGGAATTATTTCTAGAGCATATTAAAAGAGCCCCACAGGAAATTATCTCCCCTAGTCCCTTTATGGGTAATATGGAGAAGAATGAATATGTTTGAAGGAGGCAGCTAGGTAATTCAAATCAATAATTTTGACAATAGATTTCTAAATATTGTAGCTACATAGGTTGTCCCCCAATGTACAGAATCTTGATCACACCCTTCATAATTGTTGGGATAATTTTTAAGGAAAAATACACTGTGCACTAGTCATTTTTGTAATAGATTGCAGTATGTTTGACTACATTCCTTTTTCTTTTTCTTTTTCTTTTCTTCCATCTTTCTTTCCTTTCTTGCTTTATTCACTTTTTCATCCAAACAACAGTTGTTAAGCACTATTCAAGGCACTGGAAGCTTGTGAGTTATGTGTCCCTTTGGATAGAAAATATTATAAGAAAGAAAGAGGCTATAAGGCTTTTGGAAATTGAAGCTCCAAATTAACTACTGTCATATAAATGAAGAAGTTTAAAAACTAATTTTAAGTGTAACTAGACCCCTATTTTAGTTTGGAACATTGAAATATAGGCATTATTGATTTCCCCTTTTTAATTCAACACTATAAGAAGTGTGCAGATTATGCTTGACGGAAATAAGAAGAATAGATGATAAACACAAAAGTAGTATTTTTATGTTATCTACAATCTCATACTCCATGAACAGGAGATTTTCTTTTTTCGCTGAGGAAGATTCACCCTGAGCTAACATCTATGCCAATCTTCCCCTATTTTGTATGCGGGTTGCTGCCACAGCATGGCCACCAACGAGTGGTGTAGGTCTGCACCTGGGAACCAAACCTAGGCTGCCAAAGCAGAGCGTGCCAAACTTAACCACTATACCATGGGGCGAGCCCCAGGAGATGGTTTCAAAAAACTAATGGGGGGCTGGCCCCAAGGCATAGTGGTTAAGTTTGGCATGCTCTGCTTCTGTGGCCTGGGTTTGTGGGTGTGGACCTACACCACTAATCAGCCATGCTGTGGCAGTGACCCACATACAAAAAATATGAAATAGAGGAAGATTGGTACAGATGTTAGCTCAGGGCAAATCTTCCTCAGCAAAAAAAAAAAAAAAAAAAAGAGTGATAGGCAAAAACACGTCCTGCTTTTTTGCAATGAAGGGGAAAAAGCACTTTTATCACTATGAACCAATTCTATGTCCTTGAAAATGAAAGGTATTTCATTTAGAAGACAAATACTCAACAAAGAGCTACTGCACTTTTATAAAGATGGTGCCATAAGGATCAACACATACCTGGATTTTATACTACCTTTTTCTGTTTTAATTTTTTAAAATTATTTTATTGAAGTCATATTGGTTTATAACATTGTGTAAATTTCTGGTGTACATTATTATATTTCAGCTTCTGTATAGACTGCATCATGTTCACCATCAATAGTCTAGTTTTTATCCATCACCACACATATGTGCCCCTTTACCCCTTTAAACCTCCTCCCACCCCCTTTCCCTCTGATAACCATCAATCTGTTCTCCTTACCCATGTGTTTGTTTATCTTCCACATATGAGTGAAATCATACAGTATTTGTCTTTCTCTGACTTATTTTGCTTAGCATAATACCTTCAAGGTCCATCCATGTTGTGTGTGTGTGTGTGTGTGTATGTGTGTGTGTATATCTATCTATCTATCTATCTATCTATCTATCTATCTATCTATCTATCTCACATCTTCTTTATCCATTCATCCATTGATGGGCACTTGGGTTGCTTCCAAGTCTTAAATAAAAAAAATTATTTGTTTATATGGAAAAACAAAAGATCCCAAATAGCCAAAGCAATTCTGAGAAAAAAAAACAAAGCTGAAGGTATCATACTCCCTGAATTCAAAATATACTACAAACCTATAGTAATCAAAACAGCATTGTAGCAGCAGGAAAACAGACATACAGATGAATGGGACAGAATTGAGAGCTCAGAAATAAAACCACAAAACTATGGACAGCTGATCTTTGCCAAAAGAGCCAAGCATAGAAAAGGGAGAAAGGAAAGTCTCTTCAATAAATTGTGTTGTGAAAACTGGACAGCCACGGGAAAAGAATGAAAGTAGACCGTTATCTTACACCATACATAAAAATTAACTCAAAATGGATTAAAGACTTGAAAGTAAGACCTGAGACCATAGGCAATACACTCTTTGACATCAGTCTTAGCAGTATATTTTTGTTTTCATTTATTTCACTACTCCAATTATTGGGAAAAAAAACTTTCACTGTCAACCTATACAAATGGGAAAAGTTATTGTCTGGAGAGTTCCAGGAGAGAGTACAAATCCTAGAAACCTATTTAGTTATCTGTAAAAGAAGCTACATTAAATAAAATGTTCTTGTTTCATTTTATTATAATAAAAAATATAGACCTGATGAATTTGGAACAAAATGTGACTTCACATGGATGCACTCTGAAGATAAAGGATTGAAGAGAAAAGAGACTCATGATGCTTATGTCTTAACTTGGGAAACGTAAAAATAAACAGAGATGTCCAGAATTGGGTATGTCAGTCTAAATAGGGAGGCAGAAATTCAAGATTGCATCTAAAGATTTGGGCATCATCAGACTGTGGGGGTAATTAAAATTCTTAAAGTGGCAAGATGATAGAAGAAGATGGTGTATAGTCAGAAGAAAAAAAGGCTGAAGTCAGACCCTCAGAGAACATCAAAGTTATGTCTGAGAAAAGAAGTAGATGCAAGATACATAGAAGCAGTCCAAGGAAGAGAATTACAAGGAGACTTACTAAGAAGTAGGACTTAATCAACAGAACCAAAGACAGTAGTGTCCTTGGGAGCAAGCTACAGTTGCCTTTACTGCATTGTTATTAATAATTGTGAAAATTAATTGAGACAATGCACATTAATCACACTGCACATGATAGACAGTCAGTAAATTTTAGGTGTCATGATCGTTATTACTACTTTCACCATAATCATTCTTACTAAAAAAGAATAGCTTTGGTAAGAAGTAAAAGGAAGAGAAAGAGAAGTTGGCTATAGTCTAGACCATCAGCATATCTTTAAGACTAGAAGGTGAGAGTCTACGTTCAGATTTAGATCAAGTTATGGAAGGGTTAGACTGGGAGGTCGATGTTGTTTATGCTGAATGGTTTTGATATTCTCTTTGATGGAGAAAGTGGGATTCTTTTCTGATAATGAATAGAGGGGAGATAATTAAAGCCTTGTGGACAATCCTGAAGCTACTAACAGTTTCTGAAAAACAAAAAAGAAAAAATAGCTAACTCTAATTCCAAGGAAATGTTTGGTAAGCAGTTTTGAGTGTCCAGTAAAGTATACGAAACATAAACTTACAGAGGGGAAAATTATATGATTGGAAGATTTTTTTTTCCTTTAGAATTTAGCTGCCTGGGTAAAACAGCAGTAGAAGCAGACTTAGGGATTTCCAGGGTTCGGGCTTTTCCAGGTAGGATGGTCAAAGGCAGAGAGGCAGTGTGAACTGTCAAAAGAATATTTAAAATGATCAATGATGAGATCCAGGTGAGTAAGAAAGGAAATGAGGCCAAGTGGAAATAAAGAGAATGTGCTGAATCGGGGGGAACCTTGAAAGACTGGAGGATTCTTTGAAGTTAAACAAGAAGTCCCCTGGCTTTTCCTCTTTCACCCTTCTAAAATATATACCACATAATGACTCTCAGATGGCCTCCCACCTCAAACCAATTGCTTAACACATATGGCAAGGCCATGATAGTCTTCACCCCTCCCTGATGTACTTTCTTTGAATTCTTCCCATCCCTCAGTTTTCTCAAGACACACTCAGCATTTTAGTGTTTTTTCTTTACTCAAGCATGCACCCACCTCAGTGACTTTGCTTTTACTGTTTCTTCTACTGGAACTGTGTTCCTCCAGCTAACTCATATTGTTTTGATTTCCCTGGTCAAACTTCAACTTGCCAGAATAAGGTTTCTGGACTACCCTATCTAAAATATCCTCCTACTACTCTGCCTTATTCTTCTTTAGTGCAGTTATTACCACTTGGCATATCACATATTGTTTCTTTTCTTATTCATTGTCTTCCTCTGATGATTAGAATGTAAGCACCATGAAGCCAGGGTCTTTGTTTTGTTTTCTGCTGTCCAACAACATCTAGAAAAAATGTTTGGCATACCATAGTGCTCAATGTTTATTGAAAGAAAGTCTAAACCACTGTTGGAAGGCCCTAGAAGGTTTAAGTTCTCAGTGCCTGACTCTTTTCTTATGTAGTGATATTGTGGGTTCCCATCTGGGCCAGCAAGGACTGTGATAGGAGACTTGAGAATTTTGGTGGAAGTTGTTTGGTATAGACAGGAACAAATTGGAGAGATGTTAGGATAAAGGCTAATTAGTGCTGAGAATACGGCTGTAGTTGGGCCTATAAATTTGTAGCATTCAAAGATATCGGGTATAAGAGGCACACTTGAAATTAAAGGCCCTAAGCACATACAAAGTTGTTTCAATGCTGTCCAAACTGGGTTAAAATTAGCTGTTATCAAATTAATTCTTTTAGTAACAGTGACCTGGACTCTCAGTATGAGGAATGGGAAAAAAAGACCACACAGCTAAAAATGCATTTGAAATTTTAATGTTTTGGCAAGAAATACCTGTTTCTATATCCCAGAAACAGTGCTGAAAAGACTTCAATTAACCATCAGTACAGTTAATATGATACCACAATCCAGATATGGCATATCCAACATAAACTAAAAAGAAGAACAGAAACAATACAGAAAATATTCCACATAATCTTCTTTGGCTCAGTATTGTTGCCTTTTCAACAAGCATGTCAAAACATGTTGATAATATGAGGTGATATGATAGATGAGAAAACTATACAGGAATGATTTTTCCAGTCAAACCTATGAAAAAAGAGAAAATATTGGATTAGCTATAAAATTTATATTTCAGAATATACACATGTAGTAAATATACATATATATGTGTGGAAGACATAGAAACATGCAAACATACATTCTGGTCTAGCAGAAATATAATTATTTATATTAATTACTAATTAATATTTTCTAGTGCCAACATAATAGGGTGTTAGTAAGTATTTGTTGTATAAATGACTAAATGATTGATAGTTAATAGCCAGATTCTGCAATGCTTCTATTTAATGCCTCCATTAAAGGAGAAATGTTTACATTTTTCAGCAAGTTTTGAAGGAATATTTTAGTCATTTTTAATTTCCAAGTAGTTTATTAGGCATAAAATATACTATTACTTCTTACAATGACTATTTCTTGGCTTAATTGGAATATAGATTTGTCAAATAATTGTATTTAGCAAAATGTCCTTTTGAAAAAAATGTTTAAAAATCTCTTTAAAAGATTAGAAACCTTTTCACTTATAGTAAATTTACTTATTTTGTAAATATTCTGTCAATTTCACTTACTTCTGCCTTAGGATATCTTTCCGATGTTGTTTGCTTAGTCTATTTCTGGTTTTCCTAAAAGTCACAGTTCAGGCTTTACTCTGATGCATCTGTCACTCTTTTCATACTAACAACCGTGTCATGCTCATAATTCTAATTTAACACTTAGTAAATTTCTTTGCAGCTAGTCTTGGTGGTTGAGTAGTTAAGATTTGGCCCTTTCACTGTTGTAGCCCGGGTTCCTTTCCCTGTCAGGGAACTACATCACCATCCTGTTGGTTGTCATATTGTGGCAGCTGTGTGTTACTGTGATGCTGAAAGCCATGCCAGCAGTATTTCAAACACCAGCAGTATTTCAAACACCAGTAACCCCTGGTAGACAGGTTTCAGCAGAGCTTCCAGACTAAGACAAAGAAGAGGGACTTGGCCACCCATTTCTGAAAATATTGGCCATGAAAACTCTATGAATAGTGGCGGAGCATTGTCTGATATAGCTCAGGAAAGTGAGAGGATGGCTCAAAAAGACGGGGCAGGGTTCTGCTCTGCTGTACATAGGATGGCTAGGAGTCAGAATTGACTCAATGGCACTAACAACAACAAAATTTCCTTACAAATTTGTTTCTCCTTTTAGAACTGAAATGAAGGAGACTTGTGTCAGTATCTCTTTTCTATCTATCAAGTATCTCATCTAGTGGGACTCATGATAAGCAATTGTAAAATATAGAATGACAGCAAAGTGAATATTCCTATTAGGAAAATACAACTCTAACCCAGCTCTTATCCATATCAATCGTGTTATTATTTTTCTCCCATAGATTATTTGGAAAAGTTGCCTGATCCCTTTTCGTCATCAGGAGGGCCATACTGAAGAAGGGAATCAGGCTGTGGGACCAATGCCATTAAAAGGTAAAAATCTCTCACTCAAATTAATCTCCAACCGGCTTAGGTGTGCAGTGTAGCCTCAGTAGTAGAGTGTTTCAGAGGAGGGGCCCTAGGGCTGGACATCTCGGTTGGGAATCCTGCCTCCCCCACTTATTCCATGCACTGTGATCACGGGCAATTGATTTCACCTCCCCGAGTGTTGCTTGCACCATCTGTCATTGGGTGATAATGTTAACAACCTCACAGGTTTATGTGAGCATGAAACTAGTTAATATTGGCAAAGGGTTTAGAACTGTGGCTGACACATTTTAAGCACTCAGTAACTATCGGCTATTACTATTGGATTTGCTGTTGTATAATTTGTCATGTTGGCCCTGTATACGTATTATTTTGCTACATATACATATAGGTTTTGACCAACAATTTAAATTCTGAACCTGTAGAAAAAAAGGAGATAAATTGAGGGAGATAAAATTTCGTAAAAAAGAAAACTTTAATATTATAATGAAAATATTAGGGAAAAAAGGAGGTGACCATATAAAGAGAACCTTTGCTGTGGCTCACAGTTGACTCGGGTCTCTATCATGACACTGAATCTATTGTGGAGACAAATGGAATCTTGGTTGAAATCTTAAGGGGAGGGACAGTGGCTACAAGTAGGAAAGAAGGCTTTATGTATTTCAAAAAGAAAAAAATATCAATGAGTTTTTCCACAGGAATTACTGTAGGAAAGTTTGTCACAAAATAGCTCAACTTATAAAGTCTTGAAAATATCTATGTTCCCTCAAGAAGAAAGGATGATTCTGAGTTTCCTGCTCAAGCAAAAGGTGAAAGGAAAATATTAGTGACAATTGTGGACATTTGTGCTTGTGAAGATTTCTACTCAGAGCCATTATTTCTGGCTGAATGTATCCAGAGAGGACATTTTCTATAATTAAAAAAAAAATATTTACAAAAAGCATATGCATGCATATTACATAGGTAAATCATTTGTACATCAAAAAGTTTAGAGCAAAATTTTAAATATTTTATAAGCCAAACAGTGATTTAAATCAGGTCATTTAAAGATCCTATTTAAATTGTTGCTCAACGTCCAGGTTTAAAGGCACTTACCTAGGCTCAAGAAGCAGCAGTTAATTCAAGAATCTTAAAAGTTTCTGTTAAAAGAAAAACAAAACTTTGATGCATTTTAATTCCAAAGAATGTTCACATCGTATTTGAAATATTTAGGAAATTTTTAGGCATCTAACATTTACACTTAAATTGTAAAAGTCTTGTGTTTTATAATGAAAAGGATCTCCAAATACATCATGCCGGCCTAGGAAACTCAATCACATGGGAAAAATAAAAGTAGAAAATATCATCCAGAGAATTGTCAGATCTGGGATTCAATCCTAGGACTTCTGATGCTGAATCATTAATGTTTACACAAAATTGTCAGCTTTCTGGATTCATATTCCTGCTCTTCTCTGTATTCTTCATGTTACAAAAAAAAGCTACTTAATCAAAAGGCTTTTATTATATGAAGGTGAACTATTAAACATAGCTTGGGAAATCCATTCCACTTTAATTTTCAGATTCTTTTTCTAAAAAAAATTAACATTATCTATGTCTTTCCATATCAGGGAATTGCTGTAGGAATATATATACACAAATGTCTAGGAAATTAAAATCCAATATAAATGCAATTCTTTATCATTACCGTTATGATTTTATATTGTTATATTTGAACTATATAGTTTTTTATTTTAATTACTGGCCTTGATATTTTAATTTAAATCTGATTTGATTTCCATGCGAGAACTTGGGATTTTTTTTCTTTATTTTCTTTAGATGTCTTTTTTCACAAAGACAAGTATAAGTTTGTTATTTAAAGAGACTGAGACTTAACCAGGTGATAAGAAATGGGTAGGTGTTTTCCTTAATGCGAGTCCAAGGGTTCATAGCTATCTGTTGTGGATGTACAGCCTGGAAATATTGGGGGGAGGGGAACTTTTGGTTGATTTTGACCTAGAAAGAAATAGAATTATTAATAATTACCCCTCACTCAATCTCCTCCAAAAGAGAGCTAGACAGAACCAAATGAATTATAACTTACATAGATATTTTTAAATTATTCTAAGTAGACCCAGCACAATGAGAGTTACTTTATATAAATCATTGTAAATATTTTTAAATTATAGAGGGAACTACAGAATTAAAGAAATTCTCCAGTTAATTTAGTCACTCACACAGAAAAGTCTAAGAGAAAAAAGAGAATGTATATGTAATATGGCAAGAGGAGAATTTTTTTGAATTACCAAGAGAAGTATCTCAGTTTATCATTTCTTTTTCCATTTCTGGTCTTTAGAGTCAAATAGGCTCAGCATAATTTCTCACAATTTTGTTCACTGGAATCTATGACTGTGAACTGTTCCTTATCTCTCTGAGTGTTACTTGCAGTGTAGGACTATGTGAATTCTGCATAGTGTCGGTCACATATTTTATATACAACGAACGTGCCCTACCTCCAAATTCTCCCTTTAAGCTTGCTTCATAAGCCTTATCATATGTTATATAGGTATGGAATTAAAATGACAATTTCTCACAGAACAAACTTTAGTTCTTATGAATGAAAAACTATTTTCTTAATGGTCAGGGAACAAGTGATGAGTGGATCCATGGCTACAATACATAATTGATACAATGGAAGAATGCCACAGGAATCATTTTGACAAAATGTACAGAAGGTCTTCATAGCAATTAGAACATACTAAACCAGGTGGGTTTTCAGTTGGGCAGATTACAGTTTGAGAATATTGAAACAAATACTCCTTCTGTTATAAAAGCTTTAGAGGAAATTTCTACATTGTATAGGAGGATGACTAGAATAATGCTTATGAGTATTAGTCCATTTATTGTATCCCTAGCATTCTGTTACACAGTTTGCATATATTACCTGAAATGATCCTAAAAAAAATCCTTCAGAATCAACAGCATATTTCTATATTCATTTTTAGTTGAAGATACTATAACAGAAAGGATGAAGTACTTTCAAAATGTCACAGACATGAAAAGTGATGGAGCCGGAGTGCGAACATAAATTGCCTGACTGCAAAGCCTGCGTCCTTTCCCTGAGGTATGCGTGTCTCCAGGCTATAACGATGGGTTATGAGAATTCCTATGGTTTGAAAACAGTCACTAGAAGACTTCAATTTTGAGACGTCAGATCATGTCATACCATTAAAGAGAATTTGGAGTGTAGTTGTACTATATGGGTATCTAAACTAGATCACTTGGAAAAAAACACATTTTTGGGGGTTTGCAACTCTCCAAAATCAATCAGATAATTATTCTAAATCATTTTTCCTGAAAGATTGGTCTATATTTAATTGCAAAGACAATGGCTGCATACCACAAAACAACAATCACAGAAATATGATTTATTTGATAATTTGGGGGAAGAAAAATTTGCAATAATTCTTGTACTTGAATTATAGGTTTATAAAATAATTACCAACTGTTTCAGGTAATTCTTTCCTTCATTATTCAGCTCAATTTTCTGTTAAGAACCCAAAACGACAGTTATAAAAATACAAACGAAATCACTCCCAGGTAACATTAAATGTATTTCATTTCAAGGAAAATTACTTACCCCAGGGAATACTTCTGTGGATTCCTTAGGGAAAGGAAATAAAAATCAGCTCTACTTGGATGACACAAGAGTCATTGTTTCTAACTAGTTATAATAGAGAGCTAGGACTAACTGAATAATTCACAGCCAACCCATTGCTAAAGAGAAATACAGTCCTAACTACTGAATTTAAGATTTAATTAAGACTTGATACACTGAAGCATTCATTATCATAGCACATACTCTGTGTTAACATACTAACACACTGCAGATGATAGGGTTTATTACAAAGTCTCTGTCCATATACATCCAAACAATGAAAAATGACCACAGAGAGTAGGCAGAGTACAAAATGAGCACATAGGCCTGGTGAGGTGTGAGGTAAACGAAAGCCTGAATGTGGTTTCTAGAAGCAGCATGGGCTCTGAGTTAGAGACTGAGACTTGAGCTTGAGAGAAAGTGTAAAGCACGCTTCCTAAGACACGGGTGAGGAAGACCTGGATCTGTGCCACAGGCCACAAGACACCAGGTCACAGTCTGTGCTTCCCCATCTCCCAGGACCCTGTCCCACTGTGCTCACTCACCTGGCTCTTTCCATCACAACAGGAGTTTCTCATACAGTCACCTATACAATTTATATAACCCACTCTAGTAGTCAGCTGCCTAATTAGCATCGAGAGTAGAGTAAAACCACGGTGAAAGCAATTTTCAGGCTCTTGATTTCCTACTGGGAAGTTTTTTAAAAAAGAAGGGTACAAAAAATCAGAGTAAGATATATATTATCCAAGAATATGGACTAGCAGAGTTAATATTGGCTAAGTGTTAGTTAAATTTCACCACCCCAAATAACTTTGAGTATATTTATTACACAGTTTTACTTTTATTGTTGTTGCATATTTTGATGTGATTTTGTAAAAAAATTGGCAGCTTCTAATTTGCTATAAAATAACATAGCAGAAAAATGTGCTATTTCTAGATGGATCACTTATTTCTTTGAAAGTATCAGGGCTAGTCCCATGGCCTAGTGGTTAAGTTCAGCACGCTTTGCTTTGGCAGCCTGGGTTTGGTTCCCGGGCGTGGACTTATATCACTTGATGGCAGCCGTGCCGTGGTGGTGACCCACATACAAAATAGAGGAAGATTGGCACAGATGTTAGCTCAGGGCAAATCTTCCTCAGTAAAAAAAATAAAAGAAAATATCACTTATCTCATTAGGTGAGCTGCTAAAAGTATCCTTGAGAAATTAAAAAAAAAATTGAATAAAATAATCAAAATCTGGAGATCAGGAGTAACTGAGTCTGTAGCATTACCATTTTTTAAATAGCAGTAGCATGATAAAAATGTTCGTTACCAACACGATCGTTCCTATGGCAGGCAAAAATAAGATGAGCAAAAATAACTTGTTTTTCTAAAAACTGTAAAATCAGCCTTATTTTTAAAAGCAGTGTAAAACATAGAAGAGATTATTAGATATAAATGGAAATATCTTAACTGAGAAAATTAAGAACAATTAAAGAAAACACAATCCAGAGGTCAAATAAAAATTGTATTTTTTATGCAACTAAAGTTATCTGTTTCTGGTTCGTTGAGAAGATTTGCAGGCATGCCACTTCTTTTCATTAACGTTTTAAACCAAATATGTCTGTATATAAATAAAAATACTTTACCACATCAGCAGTCTTCTTTGAGGTTTCCTTAAAGAAAGAAAAGGAGAATTAAACACATGGCTTTCACTCTACCAGTTATACAGAATTTCCTTTTGGGATTAGCAAGAAAAATCCATCTTCCGTAATGAGAAGAGTAGGAATGCATTTACTCCCATTATTTGAATTGTATCTGAGTTCCCTTAAATAGTGGAAACACACAGTGTTTTACTGAATGTCACCTCCACATGGAATGAGATTTACTTCCTTTATTCATTGTTGTATCCCCAGTATGAAGAATCACGTAAGGAACATAGTACTTGATAAACACATATTTCTTAAAAATAAGTATATTCATGAATTTAATTTAGTTAGTATATTAAGAAACATTTTAAATTGTACTGTGTGTATTGCAAAGTACATTAAATTAGTGTTTATGTGTAAAAATATTTATGCATATCTTATTTTGGATAGTTTTCACATAAAATTTCTGTTAGAGAAAATTTCAAGGAAAATAATTGGTAAATATTTGCTTAGTAATAATAAATGAAAAAATTCTAGGATTTTATAAAATTCAAAATCACTAAATGATAAGATCTCCATTCCTCATGGGAAATAAGGAATTTAGCGTATCAATTGAGTCCTGTGTTTAGTTATGCAAAGTAAATAACACTTGTATAACTATTATGAAATAAAAAATAACTTTAAAATTTGATTCAGTATTAGTAGTTGTGATTTGCTTCCTGAGAGATGCTAGCAGACTTCTTAGAAAAAGAAAGAATACATTTCAATTAGCCATTCAAATGTTATTTTTCTACCATAGTTTCCCACTTTTTTGTAGATGAAATACAAATGAACAAACTAGGCAAATCAACAGATGATATTCAGTGTGTCTTTAGGCATTTATATTACGTACCATTGGCAGGAAGATGTTTGAAAATTAGAGCTTAATGCATGAACTTGAGTCCTTACATCTGGGTGGGATTCCTTCTGCCCATTTTATAAAATTGAAGATGGACACCATTACCCCTTGAGTAATATGTATTATTCAGTCACCTCTTGCAAAGGAAATGGTATTGAGCATTTTTGCTAGGGTCTGGTAGTGCACAAATCTAGTGTTGCTAGTTTTAGTCTGTTCCGACAAATGTTTCTTATCATTGTCACACTTTTTATTTTCTGTTTCTCTAATTTGGTAACTGACCTTATGCATAAAAAAGTTAAAAATTTAGAATAAAATCAGTCTTGTACATAACTTAAGATCTGTTACTGGATGCCATGATTTTGTCTTCACAGGAAAGCCCCTTACCTCACTGGAGGAGTGGTGCTCTTTTTCCTATATAAAAACAAAAAAAGTTTCAATTTTATGGCCTAATCAAATAGCCATGTGGAATATATCACCCTTTCTAGGGAGATTTTAGTTGAATTGGGCTTCCTTTGCAAAACCCTTGTGATTTCCTGCAGCAGTAGTACACAAATGATTCTGTACTTGAAAGAAATTATTGTTCTGACTTAATATATTTATTATATTTAGGAGTTGGTTCAAGTGTTGGATTATAGATATTAAAGTTGACACATCTTAAAATACAGAACACTCTATGTAGGAATGTGATAAAAATAATGCAATATTTTAATATAATTATATATTTCTCAGGTAAGGAAATGTTTATTTACTCCTATGATGTGTTGAAAATAATAATATTGGACAAGTGTCCCCTATCAAAGGAAGCTTTGAACCTTAAAGCATTTTCTTGATATAAATAATTGACAAAAAATCCAACTGTGGCAAAAGTACTTATATATTAGGCACCCACTAGTGATTGCAATTTACATTCAGCTGAGCAAAAATATTTCATTAAGAGGAATGATTGAGGCCCAGTGCAGAATAAAAAGATAAAGAAGAAAGTGGTTAAGACTAGTAGAGTCTAAGGGAGAAGAAAATATTGTTCCATGCATAAAATTGATCACTGAAGTATCTTTCCTCTTTTTTCCTAAACTGTATATATAGCATATTCAATTCTCTACCTCAGGTTTACCACTGAATTGGCTATAAAGTTAAAGAGACACCAAGGTCCGCCAGGGCACGTGCCTAAAATACTGAGATAAATGAGGTAGCAAAGACTCTGAGCACCACAGGTAAATGGTGATCTTCTGAGGAGATATACATTTAGGGGTCAAGGAAGGGATCAGTATGTGGTTTTTTACTCTTTGCAGGGTAAAGAGATTGATTATAAGTTCCTCCTAAAAATGATTATAATATTCTTGGTATATTACATGGATATAGATATTTTTGTTTACAGTAAAATCACTTCAGCCTTTTCACATACGTAATCTAGTAAAATCCTTGTGATGTTGATATACGACTTTACATAGTTCCTTGTTTTATCCAGAAAAAGATTCATGAAGTTTAGCTGACTTTCTCCTCCTGTTTTGGACAGGGTCACTGCTTTATTGTTGTTGGTTAACAGTTCAGATCCACATAGTTAATCATAATGTTTGTGTCCTAAATCTGCTATCTTCTGGTCATAATAGATAAAGATTCAAAGCTTTTCTATTTCAGACGAAAATAGATTTTGACATTTAGAATATTCCTTAGGCATGTAGCATTCAAACCAACAGTATGAAAACTTATTTATTCTCATTTTAGGAATGGTATCTGTACCTTCTATGGGCCACTTAGGAAAATCATTCACATCCAAGCAACAGGAAGCACAGAAAAGGGAGGTGACGTGCCCAAGGTCACATAGCTTGTTCACAGCAGGTCCGGGACTCCAAACCTCATATTGTGTGTGACTAAGTGTCTGCTTCCAATGTTGAGTCTTGTGCTCTGCCAGTTATCCGTGATATTTGAAAAGGTCCACTAAGCCAAAAAGGCTTTATGAAACAAAGTGGAGATATTAATTAGAATGTTGGCAAGTGATTTCATTTCTTTAAATTTCAATTCCTTTTGTAAAATGGAGATGATATTCTCTGCATCTGCCTCCCTCAAAGACTGCTGTCAGAATCAAGTAAAATGACACACAAGTTATGCTTAGTGTTAATAGGGCTGTTTTATAGTATTTTGACTATATGATTTCTAATTTAATTTCTGTCCTAAAAAATTTTATATAATTTGTTTTAGTTTTTTACATTCAACGATTGAAACATTTTCCCCTCTGGTTAATTGAATTATTTTTTCATCAAAAGAAAGTAAGAAACAAGAAAAACAGTAGAACTTACCAGAAGGGGAAACAGAAGATAGTCATTTGTCTTAACGTGATTCCAAGTGTTCCTAACTATCTGATGTTGATTATAAGCCTGGAGATACAGGGGAAAGTTCAACTCCTGGTACCACTGGTTGATTTTGTTCTGGAAGGAAATAAATGTATCAATATTTACACCAAAACCAAATATTTAGATAATATCTAAATGATGCCCAATTGATCAAAAATTGCCTGAGAATTTTTTATATAAAATTGTATATAAACTTGTACATTCATAGAGTGAACTTCAGAATTGAGGAAATCATCTGATTAATTAAAGCTTCCAGTTGAAAATAACTGAATGTAAAAAAGTAAAAGAACGCATAAAAAGGGGAGTGGAGCATCATCAAGAAAATTGTCTCAGTTCGTCATTTCTGTTTTCACACCTGGTTGAAAAACCCTGGAACTTTTATCAGGGACTGCTCAGCTATTTCCCCATGCCCTGGGGCTGATTGCTTGCTTCTCGGAGCATCACTTACCTTGAAGTGTTACAGGAATCAGTATATGCAGAGTGGTTTATATAGTACCCATCACATATGTCCAGCTGAATAAATATTTTACTAAGTTCCTACTTTGATTTAGCTATGTATACTGGCCATAGATTACTGTAGAAATTAAAAATGGAATCATTAATACTGGACCTTAACACTCGAAAAATGTTCAGTTCATATAGATGATGTAAATAGGCATGCAGACTCAATATGTCTTTAGAATTGCCTGGGGATAAGTGTTGGATGTACACATGATTATAATAGGAGTGGTACAAAGAGAGAATACTATTAGAAGATTTAGAAAGATTATTAGAGCAATTAGAAGCTTCTAAAAGTAAAATGACTTTATTTTGGAGATCTTGATTTAAAATGCTCAAGAAGAAGCTGGTCCTGTTATAAAAGATTTTTAGAATGACTTTTTCCAATGTGTATAAATTTAATAATAATTGCTATCTTTTGGAGCATTTTTTTGTGTTTCAAATATTCTCTTATGTAATTTACATATCCTCTAATATCATCCTCATAAAAACCTGCAGAATTAGTATTACTAACTTTATTTTCATTGATGACAATGTAGTTTAGAGAGGTTAAGTAGTGACTTCATGAGCAGGAGTTGAAGTCCCCTGACTCCGTCCTGGCACTGCAGACTTCTCTAGTCCGCAGAGGGTGGGTTACATGACCGCCTATGGTTTGGGCTGAGAGTACTTAATAGCTTTTGCCTTAACCTATCAGTCCGTGTTGCTACTTCGAGCGCAGTGAGTAATTCTGTGCTTTTGGACTATAGTGATATCGCAGATCATTTAAATTTAAGAACACTTTTCCTGAGGTTTGTAACCCTTCCAACTTTAATTGGATAATTGCTCATTTTTCTTAAAAGGTACCTCCAGATCTGTTTAATAAGGTAATATTTACACATCACACTCACAATAGGAAAAAGTAATTTTTGTCATAAATTTGGTGTTAAATATTTCATCGAGAAGAAATGATAGGTAATCATTTGGGATAAGAAAGAGTTGAGTTTTAAAATATATTCTTTTATTTGAAGCAATAAATAGTGTGAAATATTACCAGCTGTTTTAGATAGAACTTATCTTCCTTAGTCAGCTGTATTTTCTGTTAAAAAACATAGCACATTACAGAAATACAAAATAAAAACATTACTTAATGATATTACATTAATTTTATTAGAATTATAATTACTTACATCAGTGAGGCTGTCAGAGTAACAAATTAAGAAATAACTTTACTTAAATGGCATAGCAGGATTTGTCTCTAAATAATTTTATGGAAAATTGGGGGAATTAATTGAATATTAAGAGTCCAAGCCACTAGCACTAAGAAATCAAGTATTTATTAAGAATTAAATAAGTTAAATATTTATCTTCACCACCCTTTCTCTCATTTTGTGTCAACATAATAATGTGACTAAAACACACGTCGTATTTGAGGGACATTATCAATCCTAAATCATCTCGACTATTTCATATGCTGACAGAGTGTAGGCAGGTGACCAAAAATAGCAAAATTGACCTGGTGAAGTGTGTGGCAAACTAAACCTTGCATGCTCTTTGTCACAGTGACAGACATGGCCTGAGACTCAGTTTGCATCTGAGATTTAGGATTAGAGAAAGGATAAGGCAGGCTTTTTAAGGCATTGACTCCAGTGAAGAATCCAGGCACTGCCCAGGGCCACAAGTCTGTGGACCAGCATCCGTGATGATTCTCCCTGCTCCTTCAGAACACTCTCACATTGTGGCTTTTTCTACCACGGAAGATGTTTCTGGCTCTGGTGACCCACACAATTCCTAACCCAAACCCTCATACAGATCCCTTAAAAGTGGTTCTAATACCTACATCAGTATCCCCTGGAGGCCTCTCTAAAATACCACTTGCTTAGCTCCAACTCAAACTTTCTGATTCAGTAGGTTGGGGTGGGGCCTAAGAATCTGTATTTCTCATAACTGTCCAGGTGCTACTGATATTCCTAATCTGGGGACTACCCTTTGAGAACTGTTCCTCTAAATGATGTTGAGAGGGTTTCCAAAGCGAAGCTGTGGTGAAGGCAATTGGCAAGCTCTTCATGTGGCACAGGCTTGATGCAAAATGGTTTCCCATGACGTCACAAACACATTTTCGGAGAGAACAAGGTAGAATAAACAATGCTCCTTAGGAAGATCCTCAATTTCAACCACTGAGAAATGATTGTGACTCATGCATGTGGTTTTCCTGTTACTTCCCTTGAATGTTTAGATATGAATTTGCTAAGAATTATCAAAGTATTGTACAACACTAATGGAAAGTTGCTATTTCTTGAAATAATTTTTTGACTTTAAAAGGAATAGTATCTTACCTCACTAGATGAACCACTAGAAGATTTCTGAGAAATTAAAAAAGTAATAATTACATAGTAATAAAAATCTGGTGACAGGAAGAAATTGAATCTTTAGCATTATTCCTTGAATAATGCTATAATAATATAGCAATATCCAGTAGTTACTTTATATATGCTCCATGTTAATTACCTACTTAATTGTTAGTAGGAAAATCAAAAGAAGGATTGAAATAAAAGCAGTAAAATCAGTTTTCATAGATACTTATTGTTAGCCACCTCTGGAAAAGGGGCAGATATAATGGGAAAGATAAACGTTATCTGTTGTTTAAATGATAGTATCTCCATTATGAGAATAAGAGAAAATTTAGAGGGCTAAAAATAATATAGGCAGGGTGAAATGATAATTTTAAGCATTATATAAATTATTTTCCATTTTATTAAAAGAAGAACATTCTATAGACTACTAATAATATTTAATATTAGGTATAAATATTGTCAATTAAATATATTCCTGTGAACAAAAGTGTCTCATCATTTCCTCGATCCTCTCTACTCTTTTCTAATTAAAATAGACTTTGATATATTATCCCCACATATTGTTTATCTTTTTCATGGAATAGAAAGAGAAAACAAATCCTACATAGAGAGAAGAATGAGAATGAATTCATTTTCATTTTGTAGGTTTGTATGAATTAGATGAAAAATTTCCAATTGTTAATAAATATGCCAACAGTGGTAAATTGAAATGTCAGCACCATGAGGGAGGGGTTTTGTCTGCTATATTCAATGTTGTATTCCAAGGCTTAGAATAGTGACTGCAGCATACTTCTTTCTCAATAAATGTTTGTTAAGTGAATGAGTGAATACCAAAATTCATT
Source organism: Ceratotherium simum simum (assembly GCF_057802395.1). Taxonomy (NCBI): domain Eukaryota; kingdom Metazoa; phylum Chordata; class Mammalia; order Perissodactyla; family Rhinocerotidae; genus Ceratotherium; species Ceratotherium simum. The sequence continues at coordinate 56,770,598 of NC_141907.1, read as the reverse complement.
TAGATGGTACGTGGATAAATATTGTTTTTTAATTTTAATAACTATGCACTTATTTTAATGTATGTTAAAAATTTATAATTAAGTCCTTAAATGTGGGTAGAGATTATACAAAGAGATTTGGGTAGTGATTATGGAAAGTGTCTATTAAAAAGAAATTTATTTAAATTTAAAAGAGTAAATTTTGAGAATAATATTAAATATTGGCCTAACTGTCTAAAATCATGAAATGACTAGGTCCCTATTCTTTGTGGGAACTAACTGGGGAAGTATTTAGTATGTTGATTCATATAAAATAAACATCTTTCAATTGAAGTACTCATCAAGTTAGGACAAGCACATGTTTTTGTCCTGATTTTCAAGTTTTGTTGGTATTGAATATCTTTTTAATCTACACTAATTTTACACAAAGCAATATTACACATTTTGATCATATTTGAAATCAAGATATTATATCTAATGGGATTGGGAGCAAGCGTTGTCCTGAAAACAAAGAAAATCAGGGCTGATTTAAGAGAAATTTACTTTTCTACAATTCTTAAATAGAACTTTTTGGTATAAAGTGATACTTATAAAGTGTAAAATTATTGTCCAAAAACTTCCAGAATTGGGGAGTGGAGGGGAAGGTGATGGACCGTAAATAAAAACTTCTTTCAGAAGGATGACACTTTGAAAACCTGGGTCACAAATAGACCACAACTATGTGTTCCTGGAATCCTTTGCACATTATTTCACAGCAGTTAAGACAATGAAAACATCACTTATCTCAGACTCAGAGATGAAAAAACAATACTCATATGGGTAAATGGGAAAATAACATAATTGATAGAAAATATATCTTATTTATCAATCAAAAAGACATTAATATTAATTTTACCTGACTGGTTTGGAAGACCACATTATTGTCCTGCTTATAGTTCTGAAAAAACAAATAATATTTATTTTATACCAATATAAAAATGAAAAATTATTTTTAAATGTATTTATGTAAGAAGTTATGACTTACTTCTTGTGAGATATTGGAAGGTTCCTTAGAAAAAGAAATTAATAATGCATTTTTACTACTTATTTATGAAATATTTATTCATCCTACCCAAAGAAGTGTCAATCTATATTCTTCATACAGTAATTCGAGATAAAATACTTAGCCTTCACCTGAAGGAAAGTGAATTTGACCTAAAATTTTATTTTCCCAGATAATTAACTCATTATATTCTAGTTAAATAACATATTCTGCATTTTCAATTTCTTATGTGATAACGCAATTACAACATTTTTGCAAATACCAACAGCAACGAGGGAAGGAACTTTTTATTTGTCCTTTGCACAGTTTTTTTTTTTTTTCCTCTCTGATTTTTAGATGAAATACATAGCAGGAGACCAGGGCAATTCTTTGGGTAACATTGAAGGAGTTTCAGGCATCTGTTATGCACCTATGGACAGGAAGACATCTAGCACTTAATATAGATTCAGATGTGCATGAGTCCCTCATTCCAGAAGTAGCTCTGATGGATTCCTGTCATTGCATTCACAAGCTCTTGAGTGCTCATCATCACTCCAGTACTAATATCACAGTTATTGGATGAGTACTGGAGAAGCAAGTGAAAAAGTATACAAATCTAATCTTAGTGTGTTTGGATGCATAGATTTCAGTTTAGTGTCCTCAAATTTTGCAGCAATGATTGAACTTCAAATTTTCCATGATTCTGTAGCTCTAGTGTTATTGATCACAAAAAAGAGAATGATTAACCCAGGACATACGAAGGGGTATTAGGTGTCAGGAATTGTCTTCCTAATAAAGTGCCTTACCTCACTGGAGGAGACGTGCTTTATGTCCTATATAAATAACAAAAAAAGACAATAAATTTACTTTTCTGCCTCATTTAAAATGCGAAGGTGAATCTCTGCCTCTAGTGTTTAACAGCAAAAAAAAATTTTTTTTTAAATTTTTTCTTGGGGAAATGTAGTAGAATAAGGCCTCCTTTAAAGATTTATTTCAGTTTCAAATACAGTCAATAAACAATGATAACATTATTTTTATTTCCCAGGAAAACTGTGACACATGCACTTTTGAATATCTTCATCTATTACTTGCTAGTGGCACCTCCTCATTTTTAGCTGAGGAATCCTGTGTATTAAAAGAAATGATTGAAGCCAACTTCTCAATAAAAAGAAAGGGAGGAGAGTAATGATGTCTAGTGGAGTTTAAGAGAAAAGAAACCATTGATCTTGTGCAATATTGATAACTGAAGCATTGCTGTTTTTTTAACTACCTTGTTCATATTAGAAATAAAATTCTCCCTTTATAGTTATTCTTAAATTCACTAAAAATTTCAGAAGGCACAAATGCCTGTCTGTCTATTTCTCTTAGATACGGGGATATGTGTTATAGCAAAGGCTCTGAGAACCACAGGTAAAATTACCCTTCTGTTCTGGTGAGATGCTGGGGTGGGAGGGACGTGGGGGTGGGAATTCCCCTGAGAACTGGTAGCAATGCTGACGGATTAGAACTATACAGACTATAATATATATGTAAATTGTGTGTATATATATGTTCACAGCACTTTTGTGTACATTATCTAGTTACGTACTCAGTATTTTGACACGTAAATATTACTAATATAACCTTATTATTTTATTTGGTGAATAATTTACAAAGTTACCACTTAAATCCAGACCTACTAATCTGTCCTCTGTCACACGCCCTTGTTTTGCATTTTATCTTCACGGTTTCTAAACTATTTTTATCAAAAGTGGTGAAATTCTGTCGCTTCATTGACAACTGACTTTGCAAATCCCAAATTACAGTGGTGGGACTTGCTTACAATTCCAGAGACATGCTGGGGAGTGGGAATAGCTCCTCTAGAAAATTCCAACATATATTCCAACATATTATGGAGGGAAATTTGTGTCTTTCTTCTTATAACTATAGCTTCTCCAACACTACAAGGAAAACACTTCATGGAAAGTTTGTTCTTCACATTGTGTGTAAGATAGGGTCAATATTATCTTTGATCATAGGTTAAAAGTTTACATACTTCATGTCTATTCAGTGTTGTCCATGCCTGCATCTTCTACAAATAGTAAAAGTTGCACTCATATATTTAAATAAGAATGGGTACCATTATGTGTCCCATTATGCTTACATGCTTTGCCAGAGCAACACCTAAAAGGCAGGTAATGATGAAGAACTTCATGGTTACTTGGTCCTGTAAAAACATATAGAAAATAAACAATAGATTTTTTTTTTTTTTGCTGAGGAAGATTCACCCTGAGCTAACATCTGTTGCCAATCTTCCTCTATTTTGTAGTGGCCATCACAGCATGGCCACTAACAGAAGAGTGATGTAGTTCCATGCCCAGGAACTGAACCCAGGCTGCCGAAGTGGATCACACCTAACTTAACCAGTAGGCCTCTGGGGCTGGCCTAGTAATTGATTTTATCTTCAAAAAATTACATATTCTGACATTTATCTATTATTCTCTTTATGCCAGATAATGGAGAAAGAATAATAAATATTAATAAAAGCAGATGCTGTTAAGAAGCTCATGAACATGAATATCACACTTTATTTTGAAAGAGCTGTTTTCTTGTTGTTGTTGTTCAATGGATACAATGTAAAGCCATACTTGCTAAAATGTGGAAGGTTCATTCAGACATAGTCCATTAATAGGATTAATCACTACTGATAGGAATTTTGTGAAGAACTACTCTCAGAAATACAAAATACAAGAACTCTCTTTTAAATCAGATTTCAGGGGAGCCAAAATGCAGCCTGGTTCCTCCTAAGAAGCAGCAGGTGGAAATACCTGGGCTGGGCATCAGGTGTCCTGTTAGACCCAACTAGACTCTGGGCTGCCTGCTGATGCTTTCACAAGCCACTGAGCATCACCAGGTCTCATTTAACACATCTAACATAAGTGACTTGACTGCATGGCTTCTAAGGTCCCTTCCAGCCAGATCAATCTCTAATCTATGGCTGTTAACAAATCTACAAGGTCTTGTGACCACATCAATCTCTAGTCTGTGGCTATAAACAAATCCACAAGCTTTTCAGACTACTTACAAATTCAGCTTCTTTTCCCTGTAGTTAAATTAATAAGTAAAATTTGAAATAAAGTGAGCCGGCTATCATGGCCTAGTGGTTAAAATCTAGCCGTTACCACTTCTGCGGCCGGGGTTTGCTTCCCGGTCGTGGAAACACATCACCCATCAGTCAGTAGCCATGCTGTGGTGGCGGCTCACTTAGAAGTAAAACGACTTACAACTAGGATGTACAACTATGTACTGGGGGTTTAGGGAGGAATAGAAAAAAAAGAAGATTGGCAACAGCTGTTAGCTAAGGGAGAATCTTTCCCTGCAAAAAAAGAAATTGAAATAAAGTTATTCTAATGTATTTTCCAAATATTTTACTTGTTATACTGTACATATTTAAAATCTACTTTTAAAGACTAACTTTAATTTTTACACAACTGGTATCAAAATATGTTTGTGATCCACACCTATGTGAATGCAGAGGGTGTACATATACAAGTATTAAATTATCTGGCTTAACATTTGCATCGTATAATTTAAAAATAATTTCCTAACCCTATAGTATAAAATATTTCAGCTTTACACTGAGAAATAATAGGATGTAGTTAATGGTATATTCATTTACCTTTCCAAGATGAAAATAATATTTTATGCATGAAATATACACAGGACATATTTCACACTGACAAAGCTTTGTTTAAAATTGTAAAGCATATTTTATTTCTTTTTATTAAATATTGGAAATAAATTTAATATAACTGTTTTCCAATCAATTTTTCTTAGAGATAGTGTTTTACAAAGGTGAAAGAAATTGAAATGTGCAAAATTGTCAGTTCTTAATTAGACATATGTTTAACATGCTACGAATGGAAATTTAAAATAGTTGCAGTTACTAAGAAATTGCTATTTGGCGAACACTGTGCTGGACTTCTTACAATATTTTTTGTTATTTTCAGAATAACTTTGTAATTTAAGTATTCTTGTGTCCAATTTCCAGATGAAGAAAGTGGTCCAGGGACCAACATAAAGTAAGTAGTTGTTGAATTTCTAGAAATCTGATTATCTTGTTCCTGCCTTCAGAATAAAACTTCAGCACTTTATGAGACAGAGTTTTGTAATAAGTAGTTTCCAGTGCTTAAATGTTAGTTGTATTTTTTTAAATCTAAAAAGGAGATAAATCATATGCTTGTATTAATTAGAAAATTTCTCAAAACAATTTCTAGTATACTGATTTTGGTATCTTTACAAATATTTTGATTTTTATGATGCTGAAGAATATTAATAGGCCTAGAAATATTATTTCCCAAGTCCGTGGTGTGAGAGAAAGAATATATGAAAACATTACCTTATTTCCAAAATAGAAGACCAGAGGACTAGGCAGTGGATTATCTGAGATGGGTTATCCCAATACTATTTAAATTTTGTTCTTCCATGATATGGTAATTCTGTGGTTCAAAATACTTAAAAAGCCATTTGAATTCTAAGTCACTATGATTAGAAATTGTTTTTCTCCCTGGTTTTTGTTCCATAGATTCCAAGGAGTGCTTTACCAGTTTGATTTAGAACATGATAACAGGAAATGAGGGCCAGGTATAAGAAAAGTGAGATATGGTGGGACTACGACTTCCAGGAGTTCAAGCCTCTTGAAAAGTTAATACTCAGTTTGAGTCAATTTTGACTGTTAGAATTAATGCCCCAGTCTTGCCACATCTTCTAATTTTTAAATATAGAGCAACAGTTTGACTATTTATATGAATCTGCTTTTTTTTTTTTAATGAGGAAGATCAGCCCTGAGCTAACATCCATGCTAATCCTCCTCTTTTTGAAGAAGCAGATCTCATATTGTGTATCTCCTTCCTACGTTGAGTCTCCTGCTCTGCCACTTATTTGTGATGTTTGAAAAGGTCCACTAAGCCAAAAAGGCTTTATAAAACAAGGAGAGGACATTAGCTAGAATGTTGGCAAGTGATTTCATTTCTTTAAATTTCAGTTCCATTAGTAAAATGGAGATGGTGTTCTCTACCTCTGTCTTCCTCCAAGACTGCTGTCAGAATCAAGTAAAATGACATATAAGTGAATACTCTGGACAGTTCAATTTGGTCTTACTTATATACTGTGTTAATAGTACTATTTTTATAGTATTTGACCATAGGATTTGTGATTTAATTTCTGTCCTAGAGAATTTTACTTAAATTTATTTTAGTTTCTACATACAAAATGATGAAACATTTTCCCCTCTGGTTAATTGAATCATTTTTTTCTTTCAAAAGAAAGTCAGAAACAAACCAAAATGTAGAACTTACCAGAAGGGGAAATGGATGACAGTCATTTGACTTCATATGATTCCATGGGATCCTAACTGCCTAAGGTTGATTACAAGTCTGAAGATATTGAGGAAAGTTCAACTCCTGGTAAAACTGGTTGATTTTCTTTTGTTAGGAAATAAATGTATCAATATTTACACCAGAATTGATTCTTCTCTGTGGGTCAGAGCATATCTGCGCAAAGTCAAATGAACTAAAACTTCACTTAGATAATATCTAAAAGATTCCAAATTGACCAAGCCCAAGAAGTTTTTAATAAAAAATCCACTGTAACAGTGTCTACATTCATAAAATAACTTCAGAATTGAGGAAATCTTCTGGTTAAGTATTCAGATGAAAATAACTGAATGTGAAAGGTAAAAGAATGTATAAGAAGGAGAGTGGAGAACTATCAAGTAAACTTTGTGACAAAACAGTTTGTCATTTCTTTTTTCACATCTGGTTGAAAAAGCCTGGTACTTGGAGTCAGGGACAACTCAGCTTACTTTCCCATGCCCTTGGGCTGCTTGCTCGACTCAGAGCATCACTTAACTTGAAGTGTTACGTGAATCGATATATGTAGGGTATTTTATATAGTATCCATCACAAGTGTCCAGTTGAATAAATGTTCTAGTAAGTTCCTTCTTTGATTTGGCTATGTATACTTGACAATGGATTACAGTATAAATTAAAAATGGAATCTCTTAAAACAGGATCTTAACTGTGGAAAAATGTTCTGTTCATATAGATGATGTAAATAGGCATGTAGAAAGTCAATGCGCCTTTAGAACTGCCTGAGGATAAGTATTGGATGTGCTCATGATATAAAATGTGAATGGTAAAAAGAGAGAATATTATTAGAAGATCTAGAAAGATTATTAGAGCAATTAAAACTTTCCAAAAATAAAATGGCTTTAACTTAGAAATCCTGTTTTGAAATGCTCCATAAGAAGCTGCTCCTGTTATAAAAGATTTAGAATGGATTTTTCCAATGTGTATAAAGTGAATAATTGCTATCTTTTGGTACATTTATTTGTGTTTCAAATATTCTATTATGTAATTTATATATCCTCTAACATCATCTTCATAAAAATCTACAGAATTAGTATCACTAACTTTATTTTCACTTGATGACAATGTAGTTTAGAGAGGTTAAGGGATCACTTGCTGAGCAGGAGTTGGAATAGATGTCCCCTGACACTCTCCTGGCACTGCAGACTTCTCTAGTCCACAGAGGGTGGGTCACATGGCCCCCTATTGTTCGGGCTGAGAGTGCTTAATAGCTTTTGCCTTAACCTATCAGTCCACGTTGCTACTTCAAAGACAAGCACAGTGAGCAATTCTGTGCTTTTGGACTTTAGTGATATCTCAGGTCACTTCAATTTAAGAACACTTTTCCTGAGGTTTGTAACTCTTACAAGTTTAATCGGATAATTGTTCATTTTTCTTAACAGGTAACTCCAGATCTGTTTGTTTAGATAATATTTACCTATCACAGTCACAATAAGATAGTAATTTTTGTCTTTGTCTTAATCTTTGTCTTTTTCTAAATATTTCATTGAGAAGAAATGATGAGTAGTCATAGAAAGAGTTAAGTTATAAAAACGTATTCTTTTACTTGAAGTAATAAATAGTACTAAAAATTACCAGCTGTTAGGTAGACCTTGTCTCCCTTAATAAGATCAATTTTCTATTAAAAAACAAAGCATGTTGAAGAAATTTAAAATAAAAATATTTCTTAATGATATTACGTTAATTTTGTTTGAATGATAATTACTGACATAGGTGAGGCCGTTAGTATAACCCTAAAAGTAACAAATTAAGAAATAGCTTTACTTAAATGGCATGGCAGTAGTTGTCTCTGAATAATTTTATGGAAAATTATGGGCAATTAATTGAATATTCAGAGTCCAAGCCACTAGCGCTCAAAATCAAGTATTTATTAAGAATTAAATAAATTAAATATTTATCTTAAGAATCCTCCTTCCCATTTTGTGTCAAGATAGTAACATGTTTAAACAATGTCTTCTTTCAAAGACATTAACAATCCTAAATCATCTCGACCATTTCATATGCTGACAGAGTGTAGGCAGGAGACCAAAAATAGCAAAATTGACTTGGTGAGGTGTGTGGCAGAATAAACCTTGTATGCTCTTTGTCAAATGACAGACATGGTCTGAGACTCTCAGTCTGCGTCTGAGATTTAGGGTTAGAGAAAGGATAGGCAGTTTTCTCAAGGCACTGACTGTGAAGAGTTCAGGCACTGCCCAGGGCCACAAGGCTCTGGACCATGATCCGTAAGGATTGACCCTGCTCCTTCAGAACACTCTCACATCGTGGCTTTTATCACCATGGAAGGTGTTTCTCGCTTTGGTGACCCACACAATTCCTAACCCAAACCCTCATTCAACCCTCTGAAAAGTGGTTCTGAAAATTTAATGTGCATCAGTATTCCCTGGAGGATTCACTAAAATACAGCCTGCTTAGCTCCAACTCAAACTTTCTGATTCAGCAGGTGTGTGGTGGGGCCTAAGAATCTGTATTTCTCATAGCTGTCCAGGTGCTACTGATATTCCTAACCTGGGGACTACCCTTTTAGCACTGCTCCTCTAGATGATGTTGAGAGAGTTTCCAAAGTGAAGCTGTGGTGAAGGCACTTGGAAAGCTCTTGATCTGGCACAGGCTTGATGTAAAATGCAGTGTCCTGTGACGTCACAGACACATTTTTCAGAGAGAACAGGGTAGAATAAACAACGCTTCTTAGGAAGATCCTCAGTTTCAGCTACCGAGAAATGATTGTGACATATGCATGTGGTTTTCCCGTTACTTCCCTTGAATGTTTAGTTGTGGATTTGCTGAGAATTATCAAACTATTTTATAACAAATAATGGAAAGTTGCTATTTCTTGAAAGAGTTCTTTGACTTTAAAAGAAACAGTATCTTCTAGATACTGTTAGAACTGCTAGAAGATTCCCAAGAAATTAAAAAGTAATAAAATAATTTTAAAAATCTGATGACACAAAGAAATTGAATTTTCAGCATTATTCCTTGAATATCAGTAGTTACTATAGACATTCTCCGTATTAATTACCTACTTGATCATTAGTATGAAATGTCAAAAGATGGATTGAAATAAAAGCAACGAAATCAGTTTTCATAGATACTTATTGTTAATCACCTATGCAAAACAAATGGGAAGGATAAAGATTATCTGTTGTTTAAAAGGCAGAATCTCCATTGTGAGAAAAGAAAAATTTAGGAGGGTAAAATTAATAAAGGCAGTGTGAAATGGTAATTTTAAGCATTAAAAAAATTGTTTTCTGGTTTATTAAAAGGGGAACATTCTACAGGCTATTATCAATATTAAATATTAGATATAAATATTGTCAATTAAACATAGTTCATATGAACAAAAATGTCTCACCATTTCATCTATCCTCTCTATTCTTTCCTATTTAAAAAAGAATTGGACATATTATCCCCACACATTGTTTATATTTTGTACTGAATAGAAAGAGAAAATCTATCTTACATAGAGAGAAGCATGAGGATGAGTTGACTCATTTTATCGGTTTGTATGAATCAGATCAAAAATTCCTGGTTGGTAATAAATATGGCAACAGTGGTAAACCGAAAAGTCAGCACATGAGGGCGGGATCTTGTCTGCCATATTCAGTGTCGTGTTTCAGAGCCTAGGGTGGTGGCTGGGGCATAGTTCTTGCTCAATAAACGTTTGGTAAATGAATGAGTGAAGAGACAAAATTTATTTAGATGGGAAATGGATAACTTTTTAACATTTTAATAACTATGCATTTATTTTATGGTATATAAAAATATATGTAATTAAGTCATCAACTCTGGGGAGAGATGATATAAAGAGACTTGTGTAGAGATTATAGACTATTTCTATTAAAATCAAACTTATTTAAGTTTAAAAGAGTAAATTTTGAGAAAGATACTAAATATTAGCTGAACATAGAGGGATACTATACAATAAAAAATGATGGTTGATAAAAGTACCAAATTGGGGAGCAGAAGGGAAGGTGATGGACCATAAATAAAAGCTCTTTTCAGAAAGATGACACTCGAAAACTTGGATCTCAATTAGACCACAAATATGTTTTTCTGGAATCCTTTTCACATTATTTTACAGCAGTTAAGACAATGAAAACATCACCTATTTCAGACTCAGAGATGAAAAAAAAAATGCTCATATGGGCAAATGGGAAAACAACATAATTGATAGAAAATATACCTTATTTATCAAACAAAAAGACATTAATATTAATTTTACCTGACTGGTTTAAAAAAATCACATTATTGTCCTGCTTATGTTTCTGGAAAAATGAATAATAGTTACTTTATAGCAATATAAAAATGAAAAATTACTTTTAAATGTATTTATGCAAGAAGTTATGACTAACTTCTAGGGAGATTTTAGCAGATTCCTTTAGAAAAAGAAATTGATAATTCATTTTTATTAATTATTTATGAAATTTTTTCGTCATATCTAAGAAGGTATTAATCCATAATCTTTATGTAGAAAATACACAGCCTTTCTCTGAAGGGAAGTGAATTTGACCTAAAATTTTATTCTCACTAGATACACAGCGCGTTATATTCTAGTTAAATAACTTATTCTGCATTCTCAGCTTCTTTTGTGATAACCTAATTACAACATTTTTGCAAATAGCAACAGCAAAGAGGGAAAGAACATCTTATTTGTCTTTGCACAGTTTTCTTTGCTTTTTTTCTCTCTGATTTTTAAATGAAATGCATAGCAAGAGAACAGGGCAATTCTTTGGGTAACAGTGAAAGAGCTTTGGGCATATGCTACGGACAAGAAGACATCTAGAAATTAGCACTTACTATAGATTCAGATGTGCATGAGTCCCTCACTCCAGAAACAGCTCTAATGGATTCCTGTCATTGCATTCACAAGCTCTCGAGTGCTCATCATCACTCCTGTCCTGATATCACAATTATTGGACGAGTAGTGGAAAGGCAAGTGGAAAAGTCTACAAATCTAATCTTAGTGTGTTTGGATGCATAGATTTTGGTTTAGTGTCCTCAAATTTTTTAGCAATGATTGAACTTCAAATTTTGCTTGATTCTGTAGCTCTAGTGTTATTGATCACAAAAATGGGAATGATTAACCCAGGGCATATGAAGTCGTATGAGAGCCAGAAATTGTCTTCCTAATAAAGTACCTTATCTCACTAGAGGAGACATGCTTTATCTCATATATAAATAACAAAAACTTGGTCACAAAGAGACAAAAATTTAAATTTAACTTTATGCTTTATTTAGAACACCAATGGGAATCTCTGTCTCTACTGTTCAAGAGCAAAGAAAGTTTCTTAAAATATTGTTTTTAGGGCAAATATAGTAGAACAGGGCCTCCTTTAATAATTTATTTCAGTTTCAAATACAGTCAATAAACAGTGATAACATTACTCTGAAGTTCCCAGGAACATTGTGACACAAGTACTTTTGTATATCCTGATCTATTACTTATAGTGGCACTTCCTTATTTTTAGCTGAGAAATCCTGTATCTTAAAAGGAATGATTGAGGCCAACTACTGAATAGAAAGAAAGGGGAGAGAGTGCTTATGTCCAGTGGAGTTTAAGAGAAAAGAAACCATTGATTCTGTGCAATATTGATAACTGAAGTGTTGCTGTTGTTTTTTAACTACCTTGTTCATATTAGAAATAGAATTCTCACTTTATACTTATTCTTAATGGACTACAAATTTAAGATGGCACAAATGTCTGTCTGTCTGTATCTCTTAGAAACAGAGATACATGTTATAGCAAAGACTCTGAGCACCACAGGTAAAATTGCCCTTCTGGTCGGGTGAGACGCTGGGGTGGGAGGGACGTGGGGGTGTGAATTCCACTGAGAACAGTGGTGGTAGCAATGCTGATAGATTAGAATTACATCTACTATAATATACATGTAAATTGTGTATATAGATATGTTTACAGAGAACTTTACAAAGTTACCACTCAAATGCAGATCTACTAATCTGTCCTCTGTCACATACTCTTGTTTTGTATTTTATCTTCATGGTTTCTGAACTATTTTTATCACAAATGGTGAAATTCTGTCACTTCATTGACAGCTGACTTGGTAATCCCAAATTCTAGTGGGGGGACTTGCTTACAATTCCAGAGACATGCTGGGCAGTGGGAATAGCTCCTCTAGAAAATTCCAAAATATTATGGAGGGGAATTTAGGTCTTCCTGAAACTATAGCTTCTTCAACACTACAGTGAAGACAATTCATATGAAAGTTCCTTCATCTTCACATTGTGTCTAAGATAGAGTCAATACTCTTTGATGATGGGTTAAAAGTTTACATATTTCGTCTCTATTCACTGCTACCCATGCCTGCATCCTCTGCATATAGTAAAAGGTGAACTCTGATATATTTAAATAAGAATGAATACCATTATATGCCCCATTATGTTTACATGCTTTGCCAGAGCAACAGCCAAAACGCAGGTAAAGATGATGATCTTCACGGTTACTCGGTTATAAAAACATACACAGGAAATCAATAATAGACTTTATCTTCTAAAAATTACATATTCTAACATTTATTTATCTATTATTATCTTTATACCAGTTAATGGAGATAGGGTAATAAAGATTAACAAAAGCGGATGCTTTTAAGAAACTCATGAACATGAATATCACACTTTATTTTGAAAGAGCTGTTTTCTTGTTGTTGTTGTTCAATGGATACAATGTAAAGCCATATCTGTTAAAATGTGCAAGATTACTTCAGATAAAGTCAGTTCGTAGGATTAATATCAACACACAGGCATTTTGTGAAGAACAACTATGAGAAATACAGAATACGGGAAGAACTCTCTTTTAAATTAGATTTCAGGTGAGCCGAAATGCAGCCTGGTTCCTCCTAAGAAGTAGCAGAAGGAAATAACCAGTTGGGCATCAGGTGTCCTACTAGTCCCAGCTCCACCGTGGGCTGCCTGCTGATGCTTTCACAAGCCACTGAGCATCACCGGGTCTCATTTAATACATCTAACATAAGTGACTTGACTGCATGACTTCTAAGGTCCCTTCCAGCCAGATCAATCTCTGATCCTGGCCACAAGGTTTTCTGACCACTTATAAATTCAACTTCTTTTCCCTGCGATTAAATAGATAAATAAAAATTGATATAAAGTTATTCTAATGGATTTTCCGTATAGGTTACTCTTTAGAGTGTACAAATTTAAAATCTATTTTTAAAGAGGAATTCTAATTTTTGAAAATAAGATATCAAAATATGTTTGTAATCCTCACCTATGTGAATACAGAGGGCGTATATATACAGGTATTAAATTATCTGGCTTAATATTTGCATTGCATAATTTAAAAATAATTTCCCAATCCTATAGTATAAAATATCTAGACTTTGCACTGAATAACAATATCATATAGATGATGATATATTCACTTACTCTTCTAAGATGAAAATAATATTTTATGCATCCAATATACACAGGACATATTATACATTGACAAAGCTTTGTTTAAATTGTAAAGTATATTTTTCTGCCCTTTTAAAAATATCTGAAATAAATACATTTATATACCTGTTTTCTAATCAATTTTTCGTAAAGATAGTATTTTACAAAGGTGGAAGAAATTGAAATCTGTAAAATTGTTAGTTCTTAATTAGACGTACATTTCACATGTTAGAAATGGAAACTTAAAATCATTGTAATCACTAAGCAACTGTTACATGGCAAACACGGTGCTGGACTTCTTATAATATTATTTGAAATCTTCAGAATAACTAGTAATGTAAGTAATATTGTCTCTAATTTCCAGATGAAGAACTTGGTCCAGGGACCAATACAAAGTAAGCAGTTGCTGGATTTCTAGAAGCCTGACTATCTTGTTCCTACCTTCAGAATAAAACCTCAGCACTTTATGAGACAGAATGTCATAATAAACAGTTCACAGTGCCTACATATTAATTGCATTTTTAAAAAAACTAAAAAGATAAATCATATGCTTGTATTAATTAGAAAATTTCTCAAAACAATTTCTAGTATACTGGTTTTCGTACTGTTACCTCACCAGTTCCGTTTTTGCCCACAGCCCAGGACGCCAATCACCTAGATGATGAGATTGCAGAGAGAGAGAGAGTGTTTATTAATCACAAGGCAGCCAAGTGTGGAAGCAGGAGAATGAATCCCAAATCTGCTTCCCCGAAAATAGGGACTCAGGGATATTAATAGGGTAGGGGGCAAGGTGGTCTGAAAGGATTGGAGGTGAGGAGAGATGAGGTAATTGATGATCTGCACAAGTGTAGTCATGCTTCGTGCCTCTTCGTGGGATGCATGTTCACAGAACGGTGGCATTAACGTGCCCTGAGGGTGAAGTTCCAACCTCTTGCCCTCAAAATGTCGCTTATCGGACATATGTCTGCATGGGCCCCCCAGTTGATGGGTTGGTGGTCTCAATTCAGTCTGAATTACTATGGTGACCCCAGCTCCAGGGAGATTTCACCTATAGGAACTGAGTAAGAGTCAGATAGCATATTGCCTAAACAGCACATTTAACAACCGGTAAGTTTATCATACAGATTTAAGTCCTCACCTTCTGTTCTGATAAGTTTCTAGGTAAGGCCATCCCCCCTTCTTCCTGGTACAGGGAAGAAGATATCTTTACAAATGGAGATTTCCTTTACAAATGTAAATGTCTCCTACAACGGGTAACCAGAACTAAGAGTGGCCTTAACAAGGACCCTCCAGGTAACCGGACATGTCTATGGTGATGGGCTATCCTGGGGGCAGGCCTCCCATCCCAAACTCCTTTGGTCAGTTAGTGGGGGTGGGGGCCAAAGTGTCTTTCAGGCAGAGACATATTTTGAAGTGGCCAATTCCAATCCCCCGTAGTTACTAGCTGCTTAATCATCAATAGCTAACTGTTTGCCAGTTTCAGTAACTTTACAAATATTTTGATTTTTATGATACAGAAGATATTAACAGGTTTTGAAATATTTTTTCACAAGTCCATTGTGTGAGAGAAAGAATATGTGAAAATATTGCCTTGTTTCCCAAGTGGAAGACTCGTCAACTGGGCAGTGGATGATCTGAGATTGGTGATCTCAATACTATTTAAACATGGTTTCTCCATGATATGGTAATTCTTTGGCTGAAAATACTTAATAGCCTTTTGAATTCTAAGAAGTCACTATGATTAGAAATTGTTTTTCTTCCTAATTTTTGTTCCATGGATTCCAAGGAGTGCTTTACTGCAGTTTGATTTAGAACAAGATAACAAGAAATAAGGAGGTTATAATGTGTAATGATTATCTGTATTTTGTGTGTGGGTCTTCCTCTGCCATGAACTAGTTTTTTGATTTTTTTTTTTTTTTCCTTCTCTTCTGGTGCCTCTTTCTCCTATACAAGATTAAAGTGTTGTGGACAAAATGGAAATTCTCTAATGCTCTAATTTCCAGCTCTAAAATTTCCTGAAGAAATATCTGGAATGATTTATTTTCTTTTTTCTCTGCTTTTTTCCTTTGTAAAATTGTTTTAATAATAATCATAGTAATACCTGATCTAATTTATAGACTGTGGCAAAGTTGGCAATAAAGTGTGTAAAGTAGATGTATATTTTAGAAGGGAACTACCAAAGCAGAAGTTACAAATTTAAGAAACTACATTGACCATGCAGTTGACATAAAGCATAAAGGAGGGCCAGGTGTAAGAAAAGTAAGACATGGTGGGACTATGGCTTCCCTAAGACTTCAACCCTCTTGAAAATGAAGAGTTAATATTCACCTTGAGTCAATTTTGACTGTTACAATTAATGCCCCAATCTTGCCACATCTTTTAATTTTTAAAGATAGAACAAGTTTCCATATTTATATGAATCTGCTTTTTATATGTTGTCAACTGATTAAACATGCTTTAATATTGTGTGAGCCAATTAAACACAGCACACTAGCTTTTGCCTAAGTGCCACCAGTACAAGACTTCTGTGCAAAATGAACGGTTATAATTTTTTTGTAATTATTGGAGAATGAGACATTTTGGAAAGCCAAATTTGCGGGTTAGCTGAGGATTGAACATGTAATCTTCAAAGTTAACTTATTATTTTGTGTAAGAGTTTTTCTTAAATTGACCACACATATCACTACATTTTTCAACAATAAAGAACAGTGAGCGTATACGAAATTTAGCAGCTGTTGACAAAGTAATCTCTCCTAAAGTCATATTTTCCTGTGTATAAAAAAAATTTGTGTCTGATTTTATATTTTCTTTGTTGCTGTCGTTAACTGTATTGCATATTATGGAACTACTTCATTAAATCAGTTTTCATTCCATAACCATATTTGTAGTTCCAACAACTACTCTGACACCTGGCATGCTGTGGTGTTCAGTGAATTCTTTAATTTTACAGTCAGCATTGCTTGCCTTGAGCAGCCACCGTTTTGACTTTTATTTATTACTTCTACTTTCTAAGAGATTGGAAGTCATTCAACCATGCTTTTGTATTTCTCTACACTTTAGAAAATTTTCTATGAGTTACTAGTTATTATGAGTTTCCATCTACTTCTCTCTCCTCCTCTAAGAACTTACTCTAATGGTTATTGTCTTTCCTTAATATGTATTTACTTGTTGTGTTTGCCCTTGTTCATTCCCTCTGTCTACAATGAGCTTCAATTCTCTCTTAGCTTACAGATACCATCTCTTCATTCTGTGCTTCCTAACAATCACAGCACTAATTTACACTTTTCATTGACCATCACACTTCTTGAAAGACTTCATATTTGTGGCTTCTTCTCCCTAACCTCTTCAATCCACTGACTCTGTAAGAGCCATCTCATCATCTCTCCCATGGATAATAGTATCTAGCTTCATAATCTTCCAACCTTTTATCTCTCATTTCCAAAATGCATCTTCCACAACATGCTTACAAATTTTATTTTAAGTTATAGATATATCAGGTAACTTAACTGCCTAAAAGCATTTCTCTGGCATCTTATCTTATCTAAGGTCATGCTGAAGATATTTAACATAGCATTCAAGGCCATTCAAATTGTGCACAGCAGATATTCATGGTCCCATTTCTTGCTACTCTTTAAAGTCTCATTCTCATAGTTTCCTGATAGCACCATGGATTTTCACATCTCTGGGACTCTCCATTTTCCCTCTGACCAAGAATCCTCCTTCCTCACATTTTCCCAGGGAGTACATGATAAATTCTTATGTGTACTTTAAAATCAGGTTGGAATTTGTCCACAGCTGTGAAAATATCCTGCAAATATCATCAACACAATTCCTTATACTATTTATGTAAATTTCTTTTTATATTTAATAAAAACAATATATAAAAAGAAAATGTAGATAGATGCTGATATATAACTGTAGTTTATTTAATAATAATTATTGAGTACCTAACATATGCTAGAAACTCTTTTAGACAGAACAGAGCCATGAAACAAAAAAAATCTCAGCCTTTGTGGATATTATACTCCAACTGGAAGGGAGATAGATGAAACATGGTAGGTAATAAAGGATTAGATTGATAGTGAGATATACTAAGAAGAAAACTGAATTGGAGAAAGGGGATGGGAGTTTTGGTAGGGATGGGTTTTCAATATTAGTGTGGCCAGGAAATGCCATCCTGAGCAGAAGAGTAAAAACTTGAAGGAAATAAAGAAGTAAACTACACATGTACTGGGAGAAGAGCATTTCAATCCAGGCCATGAGGTTGGAGCATGCCTGGCATGCTGAAAAAAAGTCTACAAAGCAAATAGGACAATGTGGTTGGATTTAAGTAGATTTGGTGGAACTGAGGTCAGGGAAGTAAAAAAGGCCAGATAATGCCAGAATTATAGGGCATTGTTAGGACTTCACAAGGCTTTTCTTCTGGAATTCAGCTTCTGGCCATGATTACATATCAGAGACTGGATTTACCTTCTTGCTTTCAATCCTGAAAAAAGGACAAAATGTGTGATACAACAATTTTAAGGTGCTATACAATAAGAAACGTAAGACACGATCCCCAAGAGAAAGGAAAAAAGCAAGATAAATCCTGTGATTGTCTAAGCTTATTACCTGGAAAGAACTTACAACCCGCAGCACAGGAAGGTAGGGCTTAAAAGACTAGGCAATTCCTCTGAATTGAGGATAAGTAGTTGAGATTCGTGGAGGCAAAGGTCTACAATTAACACAGCAGAATATTGCAGAGGAGAAAATTGCAAAGACAGGAGAGAACTGCACAGAGAAAGGACTCTGGAGCTCTGCAGAGGGTTGCCCTGACTCTTCTGTTGATTTTGATGAGCACAAATAAATGTGAGGAAACTCCACGAGGCTGGGGACAGAACATCAGCAGGAAGCAGGTTGTGCAATCCATGGAGCTGAAACAGGGCTGAGAAGAGATGCTGTTACCACAGTCAGAGTGGAGACCCACAGTGTAACCCAGGTGGCATTGTCAGAATGCTTTCGTAGTAGGTGACATTGAGCTCTAAGTGAAAGGAGAGTCTGCCCTTGATTGCCTAATGGAGCTTAAAAGCAAGGCTCTAAAGGGCAAAATTCTTTACAGGTAGCTTCATTGTGACCCAGAAGATAAGTCAATATTTAAAGGAATAAAAAAAAATTCAGTACCCAGAAAAAGTAAAAAAATCACAAGGTCTGGCAGCCAGTCACAATGACCAGGCATGGGACAAAGAAGGAAAGTATGACTCACAATGAAGAGAAAGCTCAATCGATATAAACAGATGTAGAAGTGACACAAATGATAGAATCAGTAAAGCAGGGTATTAAAATACTTATTGTGACTATATTCTATATGTTTAAGTAGAGGAGAGCATGCACATCTTTGAGGAATACAATGTCTAAGATGAAAAGTACACTGAATTTAATTCATAGCTTGTTTAGAAAGAAATTAGGGGACTTGAATGATTATTGAAGAAGAAAAGATTAGAAATTTGGAAGCATAACAGTAAATCTATCCAAAATAACATGTACCAAGAAACTGAAAAAACAAACCAAAAAACACCAGTGCTTCAATGAGCTGTGGAAACTTCTGTGCTCATACCTAAGTAACTGTAGTGACAGTGAAAAGGAAGAGGTAGGAAAAATATTTGAATAGATAAATGGCTGAGAATTTCCCAAATATTAGAAAAACTGTAATTTATAGATTAAGAAACTCAGCAAATGACAAGTGCAAGAGCAGGAAAAAAATGACACCAAACGCACCATAATCAAACTGCTTGCAAGCACTCATACAGAGAACATTTAAAAGTAGCCAGAGAGAAAAAAGACACATGATGCGCAGAATAGCAAAGATATGAATGACAGCTGACTTGGATTTTGCGAACTATGCAAGCCAGAAGAGAATGGCAGAATTTTTTAAGTACTGAAAGAAAATAATCTGTCAAATTCTATAATCACTGAAAATATACCTCTAAAATGAAGACAAAGTAATTTTTTCAGACTCACAAAAGATGAAAAAATTAATGACAAGTAGACTTGCCTTGCAAGAAATATTAAAGGAATGTCTTCAGGCAGAAGGAAAATGAGACCACGTGGAAATCTGTATCTACTCAAAGGAAGCACATTGGAAATGGTATATTTGGGGATACAAACAAAGCACCTTAATTTCTTATTTTAAAACACTATTTTATATATTTAGGTTATAAAAGACTTTTTAAAACACAGATACTGATGATATGATGTATGGTGTGGGTTTTAACATATGTAGAATTAAAATATATGACAACACAAAGGGTGAGATGGGGAAATTGAAGGCTATGGATATAAGATTTCATAATAGAATAGCTATTTTTTTTTAAAAAAGAGATAAGTGTTGGTGAGGATGTGAAGAAAAGAGAGCTCTTTGCACTGTTGGTGGGAATATAAATGGGTGCAGCCATTACAGTATGAAGGGAAGTGCCATATGATCCAGCAATCCCACTTCTGGATATTTATCCAAAGGGAATGAAATCAGGATCTCAAAGAGACACCTGTACTTCCACGTACTTTGCAACATTATTCACAGTAGGCAAGCTGTGGAAACAACTCAAATGTGCATTGATAGATTGAATGGATAAAGAAAATTTTGTATATACACACAGTGAAATAGTATTTAGCCTTATAAAAGAAATAAATCCTACCATTTGTGACAACATGGATGGATCTGAAGAACATTATGATAAAGGAAATAAGCCAAATACAGAAATACAAATACTGTATGAACTCACTTATAGGTAGAATTTAAAATAGCCTCAAAGAAGCATAGACTAGAATGGTGGTTGTGAAGGGCTAGGAGGAAGGGAAAATGGGAAGGTGATGGTCAGAGGTTACAAAGTTTCCATCATGCAAGATAAATAAGTTCTGGAAACCAACTACATAGCATAATGCTTATAAGCTAACAATACTGTATTGTATACTCTAGATTTGCTAAGGGGGAAGATCATATGTTAAGCCGTCTTACCACATACATATATTCAAAACAATGATAATCATAAAGTAGGTAGGAGGAAACTTTGTGAGGTGGTGGATATGTCTATGGCCTTGATGGTGGTGATGTTTTCATGGGCGTATACTTATCCCCAAACTCATTGAGTTGTATACATTAAATATGTACAGCCTTACATGTCAATCATACTTCAGTAAAGTGGTTTAAAAATAATAAAAACTAATTTGTGTAGTTTTAAGCCACTAGGTTTCTGACGATTTGTTACAGCAGCAATAGGAAACTAATATAAGCATTGTGGGAATATTATAAAGACCATGGACTTTGGAATCTAATGGACCAGAATATTGAGTTTTTTTCTCTGACAACTTACTAACTGTGTGATTTGGGGCAAGCACCTAATTCTGTGTAATACTGGATTCTTTATCTGGATATAATAAAACCTGCTTCAATAGGATTGTGTAAAGATTTAATAAAATTACTTGTGAGAGAGCACCTAAGCCCTTGAGCAGAGTAAAGGGTAATTACTCTCACTGCCATTTTTAAGTATTTGCTCTATGTCGGGCATTGTACTGGTACCTTATATTTGCTTTTACATTAATTCTTCCAGAAACCCCTTTGGGGTGTCCTCACCCAAGAGAATATGGGGTTCAGAAGGCTAAGGTACTTGGCCAGAATCATGTCATCAGAAAGTGAGACATATAACAATTAAAACATTTGAAAGAAATAGAGATGTGTAAGAATGCTTATTTCAGTGGTAGGCCATTGATTAGACATCTTAAAGCTGATACTTATATCCGGTGTCTTTGAAAAGAAAGCCTCAAAGCAGTTATTTCTCAGTGCTTAATTTATTAACAATGCCTAATTGATAGACTATCTATACGATCTCTTGCCATTTTAAAGAAATATGTATTTTGGAACCATTCTGTACTCGAACTCTTTTATGAATAAAACTTTCATTGTAGTAACGAATGGTGAGTAGAGGTTTTAGTCAACAATGTGTATATATACATATACAAATATATAAGGTATATATTATAGAACACTGTGTATATTAATATACATATTAATATTAGAGGTAGAGCCTACTGGATATATGTAGCTCATGTGTAAAATGTAAAGGTCTGAGGAGAAAAGAAATCAATGATTTTCTTAGATTTTGAAACTGACCAAGTGCCCAGTAAAATTAACTGAAACTGGGGGAGGGGTATGACAAAGAGTTCTTTTGGATTTGTTAAATGTGAGAGTCTTTTGCACACCAAAATGTCAAGTGGAGAGTCAAAAGGGACTTCGAGAGAGCACACAACACACAGAACTCTGCATTCTACCAACTTCCCTTCACTCTGATCCTCAGCACTCTCCTTTTGTTCTTTTCCAACGTCTCTGGCCCCAACAGTGGGCCTCTCTGCTGTGTACAGTCCTCTGGGGACTGAAGATTGGTCTTCAGTTTTGGCTGCTTTTCTCCAGAAGAAAAGCCCTGTCTCCAAGAATTTTGGTGAATAAAACTTTCTATCTCATAAAAACTATAAACAGCACAATCTGTAGATTTTTAGCTGCCAATATTTGTAACCATTGTATAGCTGAGAGTTTCTTTCCAGCTACATGCTAAAACTGAATCAGGTTACCTTATAAGTATGATTTAAATTAAAGGCAAGATTTCGTTTAGTATTCTAGTGATTTCACGCAAACTGCATGGATTGGAATTCTTTTTACTACAGAATAGTTCAAAGATAAAATGAGATTGTCTAGATGATTTTCTTGCCCTTTGAATAACCACCCAACTCTATCTTAACCTACCTCCTTCTATAATCATTGGTCCAGAAAATTATAAAATAGCATTGTATGTTTTGTCTTGAGAAATATTAACATCTGAAGAACAATAGGAGTTTGGCATATAACGGTTGGAGAAAAATTTTATTGAGAATTGAAATTAAGATGAGTGACCTGAGTTCAGTTGTGTCCTTTCCCCAAAGATATGCTGAATCCTAACTCCCAATACCTCAGAATCTGATCTTATTGGACATAGGGGTATTGCAGATGTAATTAGTTAAGATAAGGTCATACTGTAGTAGGGTGGCCCCTTAAACCAATATGCCTGATGTCCTTAAAAGAAGAGAAGAGAGACACAGTGGGGCAAGACAGCTTTGCGACAACAGAGATAGATTGAAGAGATGCATCTACAAACCAACGAAAGACAAGTTTTTCAATAAGTCAGAAATTGAGACGAGGCAAAGATGGACTGTACCCTAGAGCTGTCAGAAAGAGCAAGGCTCTGCTGTCAGAACTATGAGAGCATAAATTCCTATCGTTTTTAGCCACTAGTTTTGGTACTTTGTTATGGCAGTCCTAGGAAACTGGGAAATAAAGAACAAATACAGTATATGCTGATAGATCACTTTATTATGCACAGAAAGTTTTTTTTTTTAAATTTTTATAGTACAATTAACACAGAGAACAAAGTAGAAAAAATCAAGTAGTTCAGAGAATACTATTATTACTGATTTAAAACTATTGATCATTGATTTCAGGTGTGTGTTGTTCATGTAACCCTATTTGATTGAATTTTCTTTTTTGTTTTGGAAAAGCTGGATATTATTTATGGGTCAAATTATGTCTATATTCCAATATCATACATAGGATAACACAAATAATACTTTTTTGAATTATTTTGTAAAATACACTTTTGAAAGCACTTTGGATGTATTTGTTATATGAGGGCTAATATAACGTTGCCAGATGGGTAAAGGATTTTTGAGTAGGAAGAATCATCATGAGCACAGAGCAGATAGGACTTCCCGCAGAGCCTGTCGATAAAGAGAAAACGTTCAGATTGAGTCATTGCTAATACCCTTATGCTTTCTTGTTTCTGAGTGGTATCTAATATATTCCTTTGTGACTGAGCAAGCGCTCACAGTTGTGCATTTGTTATCCCCTGCTTTGTCTCCACCAAATGGTAGTCAGACTTCTCTCCTTCCTCAGTGCCCCTGAACTCTGCTTACCCCCAAGCCTGAGCAAGCACAGAGAAGTGGAGCGTGTCCCCTGACCAGCTTATCCTGAGAATCGGCTGACCGCAGTGGACACTGTTCCTGTCAGACCCTGGTCATTTCCCTCTGCTTGCCCAATTTCCCCTTAAGAGGCTGCTAATCTTTGCTTACCTCTCCTTACCCTATAGAAGAAAGGCCTTTTTCTGTTTGATATTGAGATGTTTGCTGAGATTTGAGGGTTCTCCCTATTGCAACGTCTTTATTCTGAATAGTCTATCCTCATCTAAGTTTGGATTTGTCTTGATTTGACATGACAAAAGATCCTTGACCAAAAACTGTGCCTTGGTTAAGATCATTCACATCAAAAAACATTACTAAAATTATTCTAAAGCAGTTATATAACCAGACTCCACTTTAGAGGATGTTGTTGCTATCTATACTACATCTTTTTTAGTTCAAGCTCATATTACTCATGCTAAATTATTTTGATAGTTTCCCGGTGGACTTCATTATTGTCTGTCCGCACTCCCTCTCACTCCAGCCTCCACACTCTTGCTTGTGTAATATGCCTAAATGATCCATCCAATCCCGTCACTTCTTTATCAAATGATATTCTGACTGATGATTGCCTGATTTTATATCCGTTGTTAAAACTGGATAATACGTGTTGAGTGCAGAGATGCTGACTTATTGGTAATTATATCCCCAGTGGCTATCTCATTGCATGCTCACAATGTGATCGAGAAATATCTGATGACTGCTTGAATACAAATGTCATTTGGACTCTTATTTCCTAAAATAATAACACAAGAAACAGTATTTATTTTCAATTCTTTCTTTTCAATCTTTTAAACAACTTCTTTATTTCCATGTCTTCAAATCTTGTAGCCAAACTAATTATATACCAAGCTGCAATTACTTTTCCTGGTACTTCAGGGACTTAAGAAATATTGAATGAATATTAAAAATTCATTGAATGAATTTCTAAAATCTTTTTCATCCACTTCCCACTTCTGCCATGAGGTTCAGTGGTTCAGTTCTGCATTTTAGTCCACTTGGCTTTTCAATGTGAATGGTATTCTCTCTCAATTTAAGGTAGCCAGATTATCTTCTTTAGCATCTCCTACTTAAACCAATCAAAACTTACACATAAAGCAAAATTCCCTGAAGGAAAACAACAACAACAGCAATAACAAAGAAGGAGACAAATAACAGCAGAGCATTGTCTCTTTTCTGAAAGACTTATGTGCTAGGCACATTGATTTGCTAATCTCCTCCTAACAACTTGCATCCTTTTCTTTTTTTCTGCTTTCCTGATTTGAACTTGCATTCATTCATCATCAGTTCTATTGCTAGCTTTTCTTAGGGCCTCTCTCATGTTTCTCATAAGTCTTTCTATTACCAACTTGTTTCCGTCCTCTTGCCCCTTGACTTAAATGGATTCTACACATTTCATCCAAAATTATAACCCCAAAATATTTTTAATGTATCCTTTTTTGATCAAATATCATCAGCTCTTATCTAATGCCTAGAGAGTCAAGTTCAGACTCTTCACCCTGTCACTAAGGGCAACAGGAAATGCCATTTGAAGAAATTCTCCAAGTGCATTTAAAATCATTGAAATCCTTTGGATTTATTTTAACTTTGAATTGTAGGCCCGTCTTCTTTTATCTCCAAAAGTATTGCTTTATGTTGGAGTGAAATAGTCACTGTTTCATAGAATTTTGAACATGTAACGTTGTTTTAGATAAAATTGACTTTCTAAAAAGTGACTTGCTAACATTTTTTTATCTCCTTTTTGGTACTATGTTACAGCAGTAGTCCCTATCCTAATTGCTCAAGGGAAAGCTTCCCAAACTTTGTGGTATGGTAAAGCATGTAGGAATCTTATTAAAATGCAGATTCTATTTCAATAGTTCTGGATGTGGCTTTAGACTCTAAATTTCTGACAAGTTCCCGGATGATGCTTGTGCAACTGCCCCAAAGATTATATTTTAGAAGAGAAAATTTTAAACAACCTCCAGGCACAGATTTAGTGGCAGGCAGGCTGCAGTCACAATTATAGACTATTCTGATGAAAGGCTTTTATGTAATATGTCTTTAATAGTCTCACTTTTTCAGCAGAGTGGTTAAGTATTCCTGTAATTCCTGTTTTGTCCATGAGACATTTGAGGTTTAGAAAAAATGAAGAGTAGTTCAAGTTCATCAAACTAGTTGTTGTCAGGAGCAGGATACAAAAACAGATGTTCCTGTCCCCAAAATCCAGTTTCTTCACCCTCGCACAGAAGTGTTCTTTTGGTAACATTTAGATAAATAAATACACTTTAGGAGAGCTACTCCAGGGTATGTTTCTTAAACTGAGGCTGCTTTTGGTTTGATGGCTTGCTTTTGTTTTTTCTTGCTGCAACTGTCACCTTGAGATTTCTGGAGAACTAAAATGTCACTAGATCCGGCTTACCTCTGTAATCCTGTCCTGTGGGTGTTGAGCAGCACTCTAAGGAGCTGGATTTTGATCCTCATAAGGATATGGATAATTTTGTGGAAATGACGGATATGGTAGAACTTGTGGAACTGGCTGTTGTTCGTAATACCTTCCCTGTACACAAACAAAAGGAAAGAGAACATCGCAGAGAAATGAGACAATGACCGTGCAAATATTTCACAATAAGTTCATGTAAAAAAGTTAGACTAATAAAGTTGGTAGTACCTTCTATTTCATCTCCATGGTGGTATTTTCCAACCTTAGTTAATTTTTTCACTTTTTTATAAGAAAAATGTTGAAGAGAAGAAAAATGATAAAGAGTTTCCGTTTTTACTATTTGTTGACAATTTTGTTGTTTTATAATACATGTGGGCCATTGATTATAAGCAACCACTCAAAAAAATAGCTTTTTAATATCTTTTATAATGTTACCTCTAAGGTACTACTTTGCGCATCCTTGACCATTCCAGGAAGGAGGAATTTACTAATTCCAGTTTAGGTGGGATTTTTCTTTCTCCCTTTTGACTTATAATGAGCTAATTTCCTCTTAAAACTCCTACGTTCTTTAAAATTTACTTCTGTTAACCCAAATATCCTTTATCCCTCCTTCTCATCTTTTTATTTGGTGCCATTTTAAATTCATCCCTTTACTACATTAGTAAGATCAATGTTTGAGACCTTATCACGTTAAGATGACATGCCAAAACAATATGAGATATCAAAGATACGTTTCATTCAGAAAAATGTTAAATAAATGAAATTTTCTATCTTAATTAACATGGTCAGGTTAACCTAATGATTTCACCACCCTCCAAAAGAATCAGAAGGTGGAAATTTACCGCATCATATGCGTTTTTAGCAGCCTCTGTGCTCCATTAGGCATATGTTATATTTAACCGAATTAGCATTTCAACTACTTTTAGATCAATGCAATTCTTTACCAAAAAAGACACAAGATCTGAGAGAATAATTGACTTCTTTAGGGTGGCATTATGAGTTTCCATTTAAATGCTATTAGTACCCGAGACTTTTGGGTCCTTTACCAGTGTATCATAAATAAAATCAATGTATACTTTAGCCAATCATTATACAGATATATTGCAGAGATAAGTATTGGTTCTTATTACAGAAGAAATTCTCAGAAAAGAAAATATGTTTGTAGTGTACCACATTATCACAGGAATACTCACAAAGTATCGTCTTCTATACCCATGATGTCTCTGTGAAAATAAAGAACTGATTACAATTTTAATATGTGTTTAATTTCTAGTTTTCTAGTAAATGAAAGTGTCTTACCTCTTCAGATGAATCGGCTCTCTTGGAAAAAAGAAAAAAAGAAAATAGTTGTTAACATCTTAATTTATAACTCTAGATTGAGTGTAAAAATGCACTTAGCTGCCACAATTATGATTAAAAAAAGTGGAAACAAAGTCTTGGGTAACTGATACACTAAACTAGTTTCTTTTCTGTATAATGAAGTCTTCAAATGAGTGATAAGTAGACTTTTGCTATAAATAATTTGCTACATTCAAATATCAGTTCACTTTGGTTCTAATTTCTTTTGTGTCTAAAAGGGAGGAAAATCTATCACTGTGATGAGAAGAGTGAAAAATGAAAAGTTAAACTTTGAATTTGCTCCAGACAAATGGTTTTTATATGAATGTGTTTTAAGTAGCTCTAAAGCTCCTTACATTCAAATCTTTGTTGTGCTGATAAGAGTCTGGTGTTACGTTTTTGTCTGTTCTTCTTGAGTTTTATTTTTTCCATTTCTAGCCTCTTGTAAAAACATAATTTGATAAACTATGATGTCATAACCAATTTGTTCTTGAAACATCCACTAGAACTTGTTGGTTGAATTGAAGTGTTATCATTACTTCTTGACGAATTTCTCAGTAACTAGACAAAGTATACCAAAGTGAAAGGAATCATTAATGTTAACAAAAGAGGAAACAAAGAGGGGTAGAGAGGAGGAAGAGGGGGAGGAGGAAAGAGTTTCAGAGAGGTCAACTGCGTGTGTGTGTGTGTGTGCTCGCGCGTGCGTGTGCACGTACTCAAGATTTATTCTGTCTTAATAAGCTTATGTAGGTGAATTCAAATAAAATGTCCATATAAAAACATTGAAAATTTTAAATCCACGTTCAGGTAAATGCAAATATAGCCCAGAACCCAGGAAATCAGAGAGATGTTTTAGAGAATTACTGAGAACATATTCTTCAAAATTTCCTGATATACTTACTATCATGGCAACCAGAAGAACCATGAGAAAGGCAAATGCAAGGATCTTCATGTTTGGCTGAGTCCTGTGAAATCATATATGAAAAATCAGTAGTACATTCATTCCTGTATCACAAATCAAACATTTGCTAGTCAAACTAGGCTCCAAAGCATTGTGAAACAAACAAGAAATACAAAGACAGTTGAAACACATTGCCTGACATCATGGAACTTAGAGACTAGTGGGGACATTGATAAGAAAAGACAAGTGCTCTGATATGGAACACTAAAATGCTATAAAAATACACAAAATGGACATCTTAAACAGATCAAGAGAATGGAGGTATTAAAGTAAAGAAAAGGTAAACATATAGTTAGAAGATACAGAATGAGTAAAGAGAGTTGTTGGGAGGCTGCAAAGAAACAAAAATGAGAGAAAGGATAGCATGTAGAAAGTGAAATCATTCAGCATCTAAGAAGGACAAAAGTAGAGACTGGTTGACCACTTCGATGGTTGTGAGATTAAAGGGGCCATACGTAGTGATATTAGGGGTAATAATTAAGG
The DNA here is from genome assembly GCF_057802395.1 of Ceratotherium simum simum. NCBI lineage: Eukaryota > Metazoa > Chordata > Mammalia > Perissodactyla > Rhinocerotidae > Ceratotherium > Ceratotherium simum. The sequence continues at coordinate 56,741,562 of NC_141907.1, read as the reverse complement.
CAGAATTGAAAGAATTTTTAGAACGTAGAATGATAAGCCACAGCGACTGGTTTTATAATAGAGTTAGTGAAAAGGAGCCAGGTTTCTGGCTTGAAAATTTTAGATGGTGTAACCTTGGTATTTGAAAATTAATTTTACTGGGTAGAGAAAAATCAAATCGAAAAGAAGTTTCACGGAAAATACTCGTAGATACTTTGAGAAACTGAATTGGTAAAATGATTTAATCTTCCAAATGATCTTATTCAACAAAATTAACCCAGTCTGGGACTCTTGGATATGTTTTCGTAATACCGTATAGGCAAATGAACCCCATTCTGTTGCTGTTGAAAAAGAAGTAAAGCAGATTATTTATTTCTGAATTATAGACATCTAAAAAAATATTTTATAAACTGTAAGGTAAATATCGGGTAAAGGCTTTTTTTCTGCTCAATAATCTACAGTTTATAAATGGTTTTCAACTTATTCTAGCAAACAAAAAATTAGAATAAGACATCATATTAGATTGTAATGAATATATTACCTTTTACTGAAGATGAGACTCAAGAGTCAGAGACGCTGAAATTCTGAAGCCCTAAGAAATGATCTGCTTTTCTGCAGGACTCATCTACTTAAACACAGCTAAATCCTCCATTTGTTATTCTAAATCATGTCAATTATGAGATCATATTATAGAACTGAAAATAATGCCCAAAATCTGTCCCCACAGATACTAAGAATAAACTTAACACAGTGATTTCACAACAGAAGACTGTGAAGCAGAGTGACCAGGAAACAAATGGAACCAGCAAATGTTAATCCCAGTGTTAGTCTAGGCATGTGTGACTAAGACAAAGGGAAAAGTATGTTAGAGTAGATGAAGTGTAGGAATAAATTGAAATGGTAAAAATGTTTCTGTAGAACACTCTACTCTATTTCAATAAATGTGTGTCCAGGTGGAACAAGTCAATGTCAAAAATGATGCCAAAATGTTCCCTGTTACCTAACAAATGGTGATGACTGGCATAACAAAATCATAGTCACCATTTGTTTCTATTGTGTTCCCTATAAATTATTAAATTGTACTTTTATTCTATTGACTTCAGAATATTTTAAGACTGAAAACATATTCAAATGTTTGCAAAAATTTAGTAAAGTGTTGGGAATTGTGTGATTAAAATAATTCCTATTTTTAAAGTCAAATGTCCATAGGATCTCAGTACTATATATCTCACATAGTAACTAGATGCATATGGTTTGAAATATAATTCATTTCCTTTGAGTCTTTAGAGGCCCATGTTCCTCAATGGAATCCACGTGTTGACATGATTATACTAGAGAGAAGGAAAAATTAGATTTCACTAAGTGCCTAGTCTAATGCAGATAAAAACTGACCTCTTTGCTACTGGCTGGATAATTCAATGTGCTCAGAACTGAATATCATAAAATCATTTGTAAAGTTTAAACAAATTATATATGCTAGTCGTTGTTATTCAAAGTCTATTGGGTGGGACCATCAGAATCAGCATCACCCGAGAGCTTGTTGGAAATGCAAATACATAGCCCTTCTTCCCAGACATGTTGAATCAGGATCTTGGAGGTGCACTAGGAATTTCACTTTAACAATATCTCTAGGGGATTCTCTGTGTACCATAAAGTCTAAGAAGCCACACAATAGACTCATAAATGTATTATTTGTCTATAGAATTGACCCTATTAATAGAACTTAACGTTTAATTTTATTTCAGGTGTTTTAAGAAAATATTTACTAGGTGAAACTTCTTTGCTATCCTTTAACATTTCATTACAATGTTTTGTTTTTCTCTGGGTAGTATACAAAACAATATAAATGCTTTCTTAGGACAAATAAATAATTAAAATCTAAACAATTTAAATCAGTCTTATTGCTCTTTATTTCATTGATTTTTAAGCATCATAGATATATAATCTATTCTTAAATGAAAAACAAATCCAATCTTGATATATTCTGAATGGAAAAAAGGTGTATAGAATTCAGTAACCATTGAGATAAGTCTGATTTTCAAAAATAAACCTTGCTGTATTCATTTTGAAAATGTCAAATGATTTTCTTCCTTCCTTCCTTATTTCCTTTATGTCCCCCTCCTCATTGCCTTTCTTCCCATCCTTTCCTCCCTCATTTATTTCTTCACGGATTCATTTAGCCCACGTTACTAGACTCTATTTTCATAGACCTGTGAAATTCATGGTGTAGTGAAGAAAATGTGAACAAATGCTCCAAAGGCACCACCACACAATGACAGCAACAAACAGAAACTGCCAGTAATAAAATCTGATAGACTCTAAAATACATATTTAAAACCTGCAATTAAACTTAACTCACCCATATTTTAGGTTGGGACACCAAATTGTATGCATTATTTTGCCCATTGTTTTCTGCTTTGACACCATAGAAAGTGTGGGGACTATGTATGACAGTGGGAAACAAGAATAGTGGACTCGCACACAAGAGTAACCTTCTTGTGTTAGTATTGTTTTATCCTCCAGGAACAGAAGGTCATTTTAGAAGATTGATGGACTAGAGTATATCCTGTTATTTTATAATTAAGTAAAACGGATATCTTATCCTCCATAAACAACCACCATTCTGTTTGAAAAATGCCACGTCTTTCATTTACAAGGGAAAAATCAATAAAGAGCTACTGCTGTGTCACAGGTGTGACACTAAATTGGTGGCATAAGGATGCAACCTGTGAATGGGTATTAATGGTGATATTTATGCTGGATTTTCTTTCTCCATCTCCTCCTCCTCTTGTTTCTCTTCCTCCTCCTCCTCTTCTCACTTTTACCTCTCCTCCTCTACCTCGTGCTCCTCTTCCTCCTCTTTCATTTCTTCTACAATGAAAGCGGGTACTGCAGTCTATGACAAAATCTGTGATGTTTGTTTATTCAACGAAAAAACAATTTTGTGTCATATTCCTGTATGATTGACTAAAATGAAAAATACTGCAACTGAAAAATATAAAACAACTATGACTGCCTACTAGATAACATAAAACCTCCTGGGCATTGCGAATACAAAGTGACAATCTCCTATTTCTCCCCTTCAGGGACTTACCTTATATTGGTGACTGAATATTTGTGTCCCCACAAATTCATACACTGAATCCCTAACTCCCAACATGTTTTATTAGGAGGTATGGCCTTTGGAGAATAATGAGGGTAGAGGTGTAGAGGTCATAATGACCAATGATTAGATGAGGTCATAGGGGTAGAGACCCCATAATGGAATTAGTGCCCTTATAAGAAGAAAAAGAGAAACTAGAGCTTCCTTCCTCCACCATGTGAAGATTCCAGAAGGTAGCTATCTGCAAAACAGGAAGAGGGCCCAAACCAAGACTCCAGTTTTGCTGGCACCCTGATCTCAGACTTCCCAGCCTCCAGAACTGTAAGAAATAAATATCTGTTGTTTAAGCCACCCAGTCTGTGGTATTTTGTTAGAGCAGCCTTAGCCGACTAAGACATCTTGTAATTTGTGAAACAGACAAGGTTAAGGGCAACTGCAGTAAAAGAGTCCAGAAAAAGGTTGAATGTATGAGTCGAAATTAAGAAAAAGGTCCAGACTGGAACTGAAGATTTAGATGTAATCAGCTTACTGATTGTAATCAAAATTGTGAAAATTGAAGAGATTATATAGAAAATAAAAATGTGTAGAGTCAGAAGAAAAGTAGGCTGAGGACAGAACCCCCGGATAACACCAATTTAATGTGTGATGGAAAATGGAGAAGTCTACGAAAATCTCCTAGAAGGGAAAGAATAGCAGAAGAGAGGAGAATTTCCAGGCAATTGGTGAATTGTGGAAGCCAAGGGGGTGAAATTTCAAGAAGGAAGATTTATCCATAAACAAATGTTACAATGACCTTGGAAGTTGCTTAATCTCTTTAAACTACAATTTTCTTATCTGAAATAGTTATACTAATGGTTGGGACTGGATTAAATGAGAATATATATAAATCACATTTCAAATAGAAATTGTTCAAAGATAAACAAGATATTATCATTTTTTGTTTTTTTGGGCTGATGAAGATTAATCCTGACCTAACATCTGTTGTCAGTCTTCCTCTTCTTTTGCTTGAGAAAGATTAGCCCTGACCTAACATCTGTGCCAATTTCCCTCCACTTTATATGTGGGTTGCCAATCCAGCATGGCAGATGAGCAGTGTAGGTCTGTGCCCGGGATCTAAACCCGTGAACTCGAGCTGACGAAACAGAACAGATTGAACTTATTGACGATGCCACAATGCTGGCCCCGTATTTTTATCTTTACCAACATAATCTTCATTTGAAAGAATATCTTAATTTTAAAAAATTCTTTAAGGAGGATGGAGTAAATGAAGACCAAAGCACCATGATAAAACATCTTTTGAAAATAGGAGTCACCTGTACCTGTAAAACTGGAGGGAGAAAGTTAGAAATACGATCAGACAAAGATCGATTTACAGAAGAGTGAGTGTGGGAAGTTGAAGACAGTTATGCCAAATGGACTCAATTTTCTCTACAAAATAGGTAATTGTTTTCTGGAATTGACTCATGGGTGAGATGAGGTAGATGCTTCAGAAAATTAATAATATTTATTGAAGGGAAACAGTGACAGGTATATGACCAAATACAAGAAAGGGATTTGATAAAGCAGTTTTGTATTCTACGTTTAGAAAACATAAAAAGAACTTTTTTCCCCCTACGGAATGGAGTGTCCTTGACAGGGCAGCAGTGTAGCTACATTTAAGGACTTTCCAGGAGTCAGATTTTAGCAAGTAGTGTTCCTCAAATCTAGAGGCTCACAGGCGCTATTTGAATTACTGCAAATACATACTAGATGATAAATATGAAATCTTGAATTAGAAGAAAATGACCTAAGTTAAAATCAACAGAGAAAATAAAAGGATATGGAAAAATCAAGGGCCTAGAGGTCTCCGTAAAGTCAAAGTAAAGGTATCTTCGCCTCAACTCTTGCCTCCTTCCAAAATATAAATAAGATCATATCCTCTTCCCATGGCTTTCACCTCAAAGCAAAGTCTAAACTTGACCACAGAGCTTTAATAATAGGCACACTCCTTTCTCTGTGACTTAGTTTCTTTGTATTCACTTCTTGCCTTCTTCTTTATCCAGGCTGGACTGGTGGAAGTTTCCTCAAACACAACAAACATTTATCTATTGCAGTGAATTTGTATTTGCTATTTCTTGCTATTTCTTCTGCTTGGGATTGTCTTCCTCCGTGTTCACTCCTGCACTTACTTATAACTTTTCTTCAATGTCACTTTACCAAAGAAGATGTTCTCGATTCTCCTATTTAAAATTGCCTCTGTGCCCTTGCCCTGCCTTTTATTTCTTTAGAGCACTTATCACTACCTGAGAGATTATGAATTATTTTTCTACTTCTTGTCTGCCACTCCCAGCTACAATGTAAGGTTCATGAAGGCAGGGCTTGTCTCTTTTGTTCCCTGCTGTGATTTCAGGATCCATAAGAGTGCTTGAGAGCTAGAACTCAATAAGTAGTCACTCAATAAATATTTGTTGAAAATTTATTGATTGACTCAATAAATATTTGTTGAATGGCAGTCGCTGTTAACATCACTGATGGAGGATATTAAGAGGTTTATGTACTCAGTGCCTGCCTACTCCTATGGAGTGACATTAGGGGTTATCTTTGGCCCCTATGAACTGACAGAGGAAATTTTAGAACCTGGAGAAGGTTTAGGATAGAGAGTGTGGCAAATGGAACTAGGGAACAAATCAGCGAAATGTTAGAATAAATAGTTCAAAAAACCCCAGGTGAGGTTGTGGAACATATATTTGGAAGATATGAAATATGATGAAACAAATTAGAATTAGTTGACCTCAAAGAAACTATCAAATGAAGTTGCTTCAGTACCACCCAAACTAAGAAAAGGAAGTGGTTAAAAGATTAGTAATGTCAGTTTATTGTGTCAATATGAAAAACAGAAATGAAGACAATAAACATAAAGGTCTTCTTTAAAATTATTTTTCTTAGAAATAAAAAAATTAGATTCTATTATTCAGAAACAGCAGTGAAAACAGATTAATAGTTAGAAAATGCAACCATCTCATCATATTTCAATCAGGAAAGCAAGTATCAGTAAAAGATAAAGAAGAAGGTGGTTAAGACTAGTTGAGTTTAAGGGAGAAGAAATTATTGTTGTGTGAACAAAATTGATCATGGTAGTATCTTTCATCTTTTTTCCTAAATTGTGTATATAGCATATGCCATTCTCTACCTTACCTTTGCTGTTGAATTGGCTATAAAGATAAGGAGACATCAAGGTCTGCCAGGGCACATGCCAAAAATACTGAGATAAATGAGGTATCAAAGACACTGAGCACCATGGGTAAATGATGATCTTCTGAGGAAACGTATATTTGGCGGTCAGGGAAGGGATTGACATGGGGTCTTTTACTCTTTGCAGTGTAAGGGATTAATTATAACTTTCTCTTTAAAATGATTATAATAATCTTGGTATAGTACATGGATGTAGATATTTTTGTTTGCAATAAAACCACTTCAGCTTTTTCATGTAATCTAGTAAAATACGAAATCTAGTAAAATCCTCCTGATGTTGATACATGACTTACATAGTTCCTTGTTTTATCCAGAAAAAAATTCATGAAGTTTAGTTGACTTTCTCATCCTGTTTTGGACAGGGTCACTGCTTTATTATTGTTGGTTGACAGTCCAGATCCACATAGGTAATCATAGTCTTTGCTTCCTAAATCTGCTATCCTCTGGTCCTAATAGATAAAGATTCAAAGCTTTTCTATTTCAGGTGAAAATAGATTTTGACACTCAGAAAATTCCTTAGGAATGTAACATTCAAACCAACAGTATGAAAACTTATTCATTTTTAATTTTAGGAATTGTATCTGTAATTTCTATGGGCCACTTAAGAAAACCATTCACATCCAAGAAATAGGAAGCAAAGAAAAGGGAGGTGTGATGTACCCAAGGTCACATAGCTTGTTCATGGCAGATCCAGGACTCCAGACTTCATATTGTGTATGATTAAATGTCTGCTTCCTAAATGCAGTCTCCTGCTCTGCCAGTTATTTGTGCTGTTTGAAAAGGTCCACTCTTTATAAAACAAAGTGGAGATATTAACTAGAACGTTGGCCATTGATTTCATTTCTTTAAATTTCAGTTCCTTTTGTAAAATGGCGATGGTATTCTCTACCTCTGTCTCCCTCAAAGACTACTATCAGAGTCAAATAAAATGGCATAAGTGAATACTTAGGGCAGTTCAATTTAGTCTATCTTATACTTACTGCTAACTATGCTCTTTTTATAGTATTTCTACTATGCGATTTGTGATTTAATTTCTGTACTAAAAAAATTTATTTAAATTTGTTTTACTTTCTACATACAAAATGATGAAACACTTTCCCCTTTGGTTAATTTAGTCATTTTTTTTATTTGAAAAGAAAGTAAGATACAAACAAATTGTAGAACTTACCAGAAGGGGAAAGAGAAGATTGTCATTTGTCTTCATATGAGTCCATGGGTTCCCTAACTATCTGATGTTGATTATAAGCCTGAAGATATTGGGGAAAGTTCAACTCCTGGTAAAAGTGGTTGATTTTGTTCTGGAAGGATATAAATGTATCAATATTTACACCAGAATTGATTCTTCTCTGGTCGTAGCACATCTGTGAAAACCAAATCAATGAAAACTACTTAGATATTATTTAAATGATTCCAAATTGACCACTCCAAAGATTTTTAGTAGAAAATCCACTATAACAATGTCTACATTCATAGAGTGAACTTCAGAAATGAAGAAATCATCAGGTTAATTAAGGCTTTCAGATTAAAATAACTGAATGTAAAAAAGTAAAATAATGCCTAAGAAGGAGAGTGGAAAATTATCAGGAAAACTGTCTCAGTTTGTTATTTCGTTTTTCACATCTGGTTGAAATCACCTGGTACTCGGAATCAGGAAAATAACTCAGCTTATTTTCCCATACCCCTGGGCTGGTTGTTTGACTCTCAGAGCATCACTTAACTTGAAGTGTTAGACAAGTCAATATATGTAGAGTGGTTTGTATAGTACCGACCACATATGTCCAGATGAATAAATGTTTTGGTAAGTTCCTTCTTTGATTTGGCTATGTATACTTGGCAATAGATTACTGAAGAAATTTAAAAAATGGAATCACTTAAAACTGGATTTAACAATTTAAAAATGTTTTGTTCATTTAGATGACATACATAGGTGTTTAGAAAGTCAATGTGTCTTTAGAATTGCCTGAGGATAAGTTATGCATATACATACGGCATAATAAGTAGGGTACAAGGAGAGAATATTATTAGCAGTATTTAGAAAGATGGTTAGAGTAATTAGAACTTTCTAAAAATAAAAGGGCTTTGATTTGGAGATCTTGTTTGGAAATGCTCAATAAGAAGCTGCTCCCGTTAGAAAAGATTTAGAATGAATTTTTCCAATGTGTATAAAGTTAATAATAATTGCTACCTTTGTTGCACTTTTTTGTCTTTCAGGTATTTGATTATATGTAATTTATATATCCTCTAACATCATCTTCATAAAAACCTGCAGAATTAGTATTACTAACTTTATTTTCAGTTGATGAAAAGGTAGTTTAGAGAGGTTAAATAATAACTTGTCAAGCAGGAGTTGGAATAGAAGTCCCTTGACTCTGTCTTGGCACTGCAGACTTCTCTAGTTCACAGTGGGTCACATGACCCCCTATGGTTTGGGATGAGAGTACTGAAATAGCTTTTGCCTTAACCTATCAGTCCATGGTGCTACTTCAAAGACAAGTGCAGTGAGCAATTATGTGATTTTGGCCTTTAGTGATATCTCAGGTCATTTAAATTTAAGAACACTTTTGCTGAGGTTTGTAACTCTTCCAAGTTTAGATGGATAATTGCTCACTTTTCTTGAAAGGTATCTACAGATTGCTGGGAAGATGGTGGCATAGCAGGACTCTGAACGCACCTCCTCCTATAGACACAACAAATTTACAACGACTCTTGGAACCATTACCCCTGAGAGAGAACTGAAAACTGGATGAAAAGAAACCCCACAACAAGGAACAGTGCTGACTGAGATGGAAGAGGCAGAAATTCCTTTCTGGAGAGGAAAAAGCCACATTTTAGCTGTGGTGCTTTAGCCAGGAGCAATCTTAAGGTACAAGCTTTTCCTGGAGGCGTGGGGGATCTGAGCGGGAGAGCTTTGCCACAATAAGCAGCTTTTGGACTCAGTACAACCGAGACAAGTGTCATAATATCTGACTTTGCTAGCTATTAACAACAGCAGGGAATACCCCCAGGAAAGCTATTGGACATGAAGGGAAAGAAATGCCTGCTCTTAAAGAGCCCATGCACAAATTCACCTGTTTTGGAAAGCAACCTAAAATCATGAGAAAGGAAGGTACACAGTCCTTTGGTGAAAAAAGACTCACCTGATGATAGTCTCTGGGTGCATCCCAGAGAGAGGTGAGACCTCCCCAGGCTGGGACCACCTCCCCAGGGACTGAGACATTGGTGGCAGCCAGTACTGTGACCTAGTACAGACGTGCTGAGACAGATGTTGGCAGATGCCATCGGAGTTCTTCCCCTGGCCTGTTTGTTCAGGGGTCTTTCCTGTTTCCAGTTCCTGAACTGAATCCAGTTCAGTCATGGCAGGCAGCTCACCCTAGGGACTGCCCCAACCTACAGCAAGTCCTAGGGCAACTTGAAAGCCCACATAGGTGGGATTCCTGGAACCTCTGTGACTGGGTGAGTGTGTCCACCTCTGCTGTGCAGGGCATGTTTGAGGAGCAGAACTGCCTTGGCAGAGTGTGTGGGGCCTCTGCAGTGGGGCGAGTGAGTCCACTTCAGTGAACTGGGGCATGTGCAAGGGGCAGCACTGTGTTGACAGGGTGTGTGGGTCTGTGGGCTCTGGGGCTTGTCAGCAGCAGAAGACTTGCACTTCTCAAAAAGCCATATAGAGTATCAATCCCAGCTTCCAACACCTGAAATAATTGTGTGCTGCCACACCCGTGGCCAGCCCCACCCAGCTGAACTCCTGAAAGAGCTGACAATAGCTTTGCAGGCCAGAGGTCTACAACAATTATAAACCCCTGAGCCTAGCAACAAGCTATGCTGGGAGTCTACTCACTTAACAGAAAATTTGCATCAGGAATGTGCTATTAGACCTTTCAGCCAACTGTGCTGTAGCTCCCTATGTCCAATAAAGTGACTGAAGGGACCATAGCAGCTGCACTTAGCTGAGCACTACAACCAGCTGGCCAGCGGGACCTCCCTGGGCACTGGCAGCTAGAGCAACCCTGCCACAACAGAAGGGCACATGTAGCCCACACAGGGTACACTCCTGGAACATTTGGAACTGGTGATGAGAGGGAATCACACTGCAGGTCCTCATAAGGCATCTCTTACATAAGGCCACCTCTCCAAGATTGAGAGATGTAGCTGATCTAGCTAATACATAGATATAACCACAGGGAAAGAGGCAAAATGAGGGGACAAAGAAATATGTTCCAAATAAGGGAACAGAACAAATCCTCAGAAATGAACTAAATGAAATAGAGATAAACAGTCTACCTGATAAAGAGTACAAACTGGTAGTCATAAGGATGTTCACTGATCTTGGGAGAAGAATGGATGAACTCAGTGAGAACTTCAACAAAGAATTGGAAAATATAACAAAGAACCAATCAGAAATGAAGAATAAAATAAATGAAATAAAAAATTCACTAGAAGGACTCAATAGCAGAGTAGACGATACAGAAGAATAGATCAGCGAGCTGGACAAAAGACAAGATGAAATCACCCAAGCTGAACATGTAAAGAAAAAAGAATTAAAAAGAACGAGGACAGACTAAGGTACCTCTAGGATAACATCAAGGGCACTAACATCCGCGTTATAGATGTCCCAGAAGGAGAAGAGACAGACAAACGGGCAGAAAATCTATTTGAAAAATAATAGCTGAAAATGTTCCTAATGTAAGGAAGGAAACACACATCCAAGTGCAGGAAACACAGAGAGTGTTAAACAAGATAAACCTAAAGAGGCCCACACCAAGACACATTATAATTAAAATGTCAAGAGTTAGATAAAGAGAGAATCCTAAAAGCCACAAGAGAAAGGCAATAAGTTACATACCAAGGAAACCCCATAAGGCTACCAGCTGACTTCTCCGCAGAAACCTTACAGGCTAGAAGGGAGTGGCATGATATATTTACAGTGATGAAAGGAAAAAAACCTACAGCCAAGAATACTCTACACAGCAAGGTTATCATTCAGAATGGAAGGAGAGATAAAGAGTTTTCCAGTCAAGCAAAAACCAAAGGAGTTTATCACCAAAAAACCAGCCTTACAAGAAATGCTAAAGGGACACTTATTTAGGGGGAAAAGAAAAGACCACAAATAGGAATAAGAAAATTAGCAAAATAAATAAATAAATAAATAACACACACAATAAAATCACTGGTAAAGGCAAACATACAGTAAAGGTAGCAGATCAACCACCTATGAAGCTAATATGAAGGTCAAAAGACAAAAGTACTAAAATTACCTATTTCTATGATAAAAGGGTAATCAGATACACATGCACAAAAAAGAGGTTAAATATGATATCAAAAACATAAAATGTGGGAAGAGGGGGTTAAATGAGTAGAGCTTTTAGCAAGAGGTCAAACTTAAGAGACCATCAACTTAATATAGATTGCTGTATACATAGGTTATTATATACAAACCTCATGGTAATCACAAACCTGAAACCTATAATAAATACACAAAAAATTGTGACCGGCCTGGTGGTGCAGCAGTTAAGTATAAGCGCTCCGCTTGAGCGGCCCGAGGGTTTGCATGTTCAGATCCTGGGTGTGCACCAACGCACCACTTGTCAAGCCGTGCTGTGGCGGCATCCCATATAAAGTAGAGGAAGATGGGCACAGATGTTAGTCCAAGGCCAATCTTCCTCAGCAAAAAAGAGGAGGATTGGCATCGGATGTTAGCTCAGGGCTGATCTTCCTCACCAAAAAAAATAATAATACACAAAAAATTAAGAGAAAGGAACCCAAACATGATACTAATGAAAGCCATCAAACCACAAGAGAAGAGAGCAAGAGAAGAAAAAAGAACAGAGAAGAACTACTAAAACACCCAGAAGAAAAGTAACAAACTGGAAATAAGTACATGCTTATCAATAGCTACTTTAAATGTCAATGGAATAAATGCTCCAATCAAAAGACAGAGGGTGGCCAATTGGATAAAAAAACAAGACCTATATATATGCTGCAAACAAGATACACACTTCAGATCTAAAGACACTCACAAACTGAAAGTGAAGGGATAGAAAAAGATACTCCATGCAAATGGCAAGGAAAAGAAAGCTGGGGTAGCAATATTTATATCAGACAAAATAGACTTCAAAACAAAAACTATAACAAGAGACCAAGAAAGGCATTACATAATGATAAAAGGAAAAATCCAACAAGAGGATATAACACTTGTAAATATCTATGCACCGAACATAGGAGCACCTAAATATATAAAGCAACTATTAACAGATATAAAAGGTGAAATAGACAGTAACACAATAATAGTAGAGGGCTTTAACACTCCACTTACACCAATGGATAGATCATCCAAACAGAAGATCAACAAGGAAACATTGGCCTTAAGTGACACATTAGACCAGATGGACCTAGTAGATATATACAGAACATTCCATCCAAAATCCACAGAACACACATTCTTTTTGAATGCACATGGAATGTTCTCCAGAATAGACCACATATTAGGCCACAAAACAAGTCTTAATAAACTTAAGAAGATTGACATAATACCAAGCACCTTTTCTGACCATAACGGTATGAAAGTAGAAATCAACTACAGGAAGAAAATCAGAAAAGCCACAAATATGTGGAGATTAAACAAAATGCTACTGAACAACGATTGGGTCAATGAAGAAGTCAAAGGAGAAATCAAAAAATACGTGGAGACAAATGAAAATGAAAATACAACATGCCAAAATTTATGAGATACAGCAAAAGTGGTTCTAAGAGGGAAGTTTATACAATACAAGCGTACCTCAACAAACAAGAAAAATCTCAAATAAAAATCTAATGGTACATCTAAAGGAACTAGCAAAAGAAGAAAAAACAGAGCTCAAATTCAGTAGAAGGAAGGAAATAATAAAAATCAGAGGAGAAATAAATGAAATGGAGACTAAAAAAATATAGAAAAAATTAATGAAACTGAGATGGTTCTTTGAAAAGATAAACAAAATCGACTAAACTTTAGCTAGACTCACCAAGAAAAAAAGAGAGAAGGCTCAGATAAATAACATCAGAAATGAAAGAGGAGAATTAAAATGGACACTTCAGAAATACAAACGATTATAAAAGAATACTACGAAAAGCTATATGCCAACAAATTGGACTATCTAGACGAAACGGGTAAATTTTTAGAATCAAACAACCTTCGAAAACTGAATCAAGAAGAAATAGAGAATGTGAATAGAGCAATCACCAGTAAGGAGATCAAAACAATAAACAAAAACCTCCCAAGAAGTAAAATCCAGGATCAGTCGGCTTCCCTGCTGAACTCTACCAAACATTCAGAGAAGACATAATACACATCCTTCTCAAACTCTTCTAAAAAACTGAATAGGAGGGGAAACTTCCTAACTCATTCTATTAGGCCAACATTACCCTGATACCAAAACCAAACAAGGACAACACAAAAAAAAGAAAATTACAGGCCAATATCACTGACAAAAATCAATGCAAAAATCCTCAACAGAATACTAGCATGTCAAATACAACAATACACTAAAAAGATCAGACACCATGATCAAGTGGGATTTATTCCAGAGATGCAGGGATGGTCCAACATCTGCAAATCAATCAATGTGATACACCACATTAACAAAATGAAGAATGAAAACCACATGACCTTCTCAATAGATGCAGAGAAAGCATTTGACGAGATCCAACAACCATTTATGATAAAAACTCGGAAGAAATGGGTATAGATGGAAAGTACCTCAACATAATAAAGGCCATATATGACAAACCACAGCCAACATCAACATTATAGAAAGTTTCTACTAAAAACAAATTTATTCATGTTTAAAAGAGTAAATTTTCAGAAAAATATTAAATATAGCTGAACTAATTAAAATTATGATATGACTAGTTCTCTATGTGGGAACTAACTGGGGAAGTATTTAGTTGATTCATATGCAAATAAATATTCTTCAATGGAATTATTCATCAAGTTAGGCCCAGCACATGTTTTTGTCCTCATTTTCAAATTTTGTTGATATTGAATACCTTTCCCATCTATGCTAATTTTACACAAAACAATCTTATACTACACATTATGATTATATTTGAAATCAAGATATCGTAACTAATGGGATTTGGAGCAAGTGTTCTCCTGAAAACAAACAAAATCACAGCTGATTTCAGTCCTGATAGAAGAAACTTACTTTTCTGTAATCCCTACATAGAATTTTTTGGCATAAAATGATACTTATAAAATATAAAATGGTGGTCCAAAGAACTACTGAATTGGAGAGTGAAAGGGAAGATGATAAACCATAAATAAAAACTCCTCTCAGAGAGACAACACTTCAAAAACTTGGGTCACAAATAGACCGCAAATATGTGTTCCTGAAATTTTCTTCACTTTATTTCACAGCAGTTAAGACAATGAAAACATCACCTATTTCAGACTCAGAGATGAAAAAACAATACTCATTTTGGCATATGGAAAAATAACATAATTGATAGAAAATATATCTTATTTAACAAGCACAAAGACATTCATATGAATTTTACCTGACTGGTTTAAATAAACCACATTTTTGTCCTGCTTATGTTTCCAAAATAATAAATAATGTTTATTTATAAGAATATAAAAAAGAAAAAATATTTTTAAATGTAGTTATGTAAAAAGTTATGACTTACTTCTTGGGAGATATTGGCAGATTCCCTTAGAAAAAGACATTATAGTGCATTTTTACTACTTATTTGTAAAATATTTACTCATCCTACCCAAGGAAGTATCAGTCCATACTCCCTATGTAGTAATTTGAGATAAAATACTTAGCCCTTGCCTGAAGGAAAATGAATTTGACCTAGAATCCTAAAATATTATTCTCCCAAGTAATTAACTCATATTCTAGGTAAATAACTTATTCTGCATTCTCAATTTCTCATGTGATAACCCAATTACAACATCTTTGCAAATACCAACAGCAAAGAGGGAAACAACGTTTTATTTGTCCATTGCACCTTTTTTTTTCCTCTCTGATTTTTAAATGAAATAACATAGCAGGAGAACAGGGCAATTCTTTGGGTAACACTGAAGGAGCTTTGGACATCTGTTATGTACCCATGGACAAGAAGACATTTAGAAATTAGCACTTAATATAGATTCAGATGTGCATGAGTCCTTCACTCCAGATGTAGTTCTAATGGATTCCTGTCATTGCATTCACAAGCTCTCAAGTGCTCATCATCACTCCAGTACTAAAATCACAATTATTGGACGAGTAGTGGAGAAGCAAGTGGAAAAGTCTATAAACCTAATCTTAGTGTGTTTTGATGCAAAGACTGCTTTATTATCCTCAAATTTTTTAGCAACGATGGAACTTCAAATTTTGCATGATTCTGTAGCTCTAGTGTTATTGATGACAAAAACAAGAATGATTAACCCAGGGCATGTTAAGTGGTATCAGGTGCCAGGAATTGTCTTCATAATAAATTGCCTTACCTCACTGGAGGAGATGTGCTTTATCACCTACATAAATAACAAGAAACACACAAAAATTTAACTTTTATGTTTCATTTAAAACGCCAATGGGAATCTCTGCCTCTACTGTTTCACAGCGAAAAAAATTTTAAAAACATTGTTTCTAGGGGAAATTTAGTAGAATGGGGCCTCCTTTAAAAATTTATTTCAGTTTCAAATATAAGCAATAAACAATGATAACATTACTCTTACATTCCCAGGAACTGTAACACATGTCCTTTTGAACATCCTGATCTATTACTAGCTCATGGCACCTCCTTATTTTTAGCTGAAGAATCCTTTGTTTTAAAAGAAATGGTTGGGCCGGCCCTGTGGCTTGGTGGTTAAGTGCGCGCGCTGCGATGCTGGCGGCCTGGGTTCGGATCCCGGGTGCGCATCGAGGCACCACTTCTCCGTTCATCCTGAGGCCGAGTCCCACATACAGCAACTAGAAGGATGTGCAGCTACGACACACAACTATCCACTGGGGCTTTGGGGGGAAAAAATAAAATAAATAAAATCTTTAAAAGAAATGGTTGAGGCCAACTTCTCAATAAAAAGAAAGGGGACAACTCAGGTGGCTTTTTTCCTAGGCTACTTCTGTAGCTCCAAATGAAATGTTCGGGGCTTTGTCATATGAAAGGTACACATCTTTAAACACCAGACTCAAACTCCATGTGGTAGGAATCCCTCACCTTAAGAATAAGCCTGTGAACATCATTGTACTTCTATTTCTGCATGTGTAAGTCTCCAGAATAGCATATTCCTAAGAGATCTTCAAAGGCAATTTTGACTATACATGGTTTTCACCTTACCACTTTAGAACCCATACTTCCCCTTTTTTTTTTCACTAATCAGATTGGTAAAACTGGAAAAGACTGCTAATAACAAGTGTTGGTGAGAATGTGGGGAAACAAGCATTACCATTCTCAAGGGGAATATTGGTAAAGACTTTTGGGGGGTAATTTGTCAGTATCTATCAAAATCTGAATAAAAATACACTTTGGCACAGTAAAAAAAAAAAAAAAAGAAAGGGGAGAGAGTGGTTCTCTCTAGTGGAGTTTAATAGAAAAAAAACCATGGATTCTGTGCAATATTGATAACTGAAGCACTGCTGTTGTTTTTTAACAAACTTTTTCATATTAGAAATAGAATTCTCACTTTAGATTTATTCTTAAATTCCCTCCAAGTGTAAAATGGCACAAATGCCTGTCTGTCTGTATCTCTTGGATACGTGGATATGTGTTATAGCAAAGGATCTGAGCACCACGGGTAAAATTGCCCTTGTGGTCGGGTAGGATGTTGGAGTGGGAGGGACGTGGGTGTGTGATTTCCACTGAGAACAGTGGTGGCAGTAATGCTGGCAGATTAAAATTATATATACTATAATACTATGTAAATTGCATGTGTATATATATATCTCTACAGATATATAGATCTACTAATCTGTTCTCTGTCAGATGTCTTTGCTTTGTATTTTATCTTCATGGTTTCTGAACTATATTTTCAAGAGTAGTGGAATTCTGTCGCTTCATTGAGAGCTGACTTTGGAATCCCAAATTACAGTGGTAGGACTAGCTTACAATTCCAGAGACATGCTGAAGAGTGGGAATAGCTCCCCCAAAAAGTTCCAAAATATTATGGAGGGGAATTTACGTCTTTCTTCCTATAACTAAAGCTTCTTCAACACTACAGTGAAGACACTTCATAGAAAGTTTGTTCATCTTCACATTGTGTATAAGATAGGGTCCATAGCATCTACGATGATGGGTTAAAAGTTTACATACTTTGTCCCTATACATTGCTACCCATGCCTACGTCTTCTGCATATTGTAAAAGGTGCACTCTTATAAGAATGGATACTGTTATGTGTCCCATTATGCTTACAAGCTTTGTCAGAGTAACAGCCAAAAGGCTGGTAAAGATGATGACCTTTGCGGTTACCTGGTCCTGTAAAAACATATGTAGAAAATCAATAATAGAATTTATCTTCTAAAAATCACATATTCTGACATTTATTTATCTATTGTTATCTGTGTATCAGATAATGGAGAGAGGACAATAAAGATTAATAAAAGCAGATGTTTTTAAGGAGCTCATGAATATGAATATCACTCTTTACTTTGAAACAGCCATTTTTTGTTGTCGTTGTTCAACAGGACATAACGTAAAGCCATACCTGCCAAAATGTGGAAGATTCGTTCCGATATAATCCATTCATAGGATTAATCTCCAGTGATATGCATTTTGTGAAGAAAGCCTATCAGAAATATAAAATACAACAGGAAGTCTCTTTAAAATCAGATTTCAGGTGAGCCATAATGCAGCCTGGCTCCTCCTAAGAAGTAGCAAGTGGAAATAACCGGACTGGGCATCAAGTGTCCTGCTGGTTCCAGCTGGACCCTGAGCTGCCTGCTGATGCTTTCAAAAGCCACTGAGCATCACTGCGTCTAACTTCACACATCAAACAAAAGGAATTTGATTGCATGACTTCTAAGGTCCCTTCCAGCCAGATCAATCTCTGATCTATGGCCACATTATGGTCAAATCTCTGACCACTTATAAATTCAGCTCATTTTCCCTGTGATTAAATAAATAAGTAAAAAATTGAAATAAAGTCATTCTAATATACTTTCCATATATTTTACTCTTTATGGTATACAATTTTAAAATTTATTTTTAAAAAGTAATTTTAATTTTTACATAAATGATATCAAAATATGTTTGTGATCCTCACCTATGTGAACACAGAGGCTGTATATATACAAATATCAAGTATCTGGCTTAATATTGGCATTGTATAATTTAAAAATAATTTGCCAATCTGATAAGATAAAGTATTTCAACTTTACACTGAGTAACAATAGCATGTAGTGATAGTATATTCATTTACTCTTCTAAAATTAAAATAATATCTTATGTATGCAATGTACACAGCGCATATTTCACATTGACAAAGTGTGGTTTAAACTGTAAAGTATATTTTTTTGCCTTTTGTTAAATATCTGAAATAAATACATTTATATGCCTGTTTTCCAATCAATTTTCGTTAAAGAAAGTATTTTACAAAGGTGATAGAAGTTGAAACGTATAAACTGTTAGTTCTTAATTAGACATCTATTTAACACGTTAGGAATGGAAATTTAAGATAGCTGTAGTTACTAAGCAACTGCAATGTGGCAAACACAGTGCTGGGCTTCTTATAATTTTATTTGTAATCTTCAGAATAACTATGTAACATAAGTATTCTTGTCTTCAATTTCCAGATGAAGAAAGTGGTCCAGGGACCAACACAAAGTAAGCAGTTGCTGAATTTCAAGAAGCCTGAATATCTTGGTCCTACCTTCAAAATAAAACCTCAGCACTTTATGAGACAGAGTGTCATAATGAGCAGTTTCCAGTGCCTACACATTAATTTTATTTTTTAAAAATCTAAAAAGAGGACAAATCATACACTTGCATTAATTAACAGCAGATTTCTCAAAACAATTTTTAGTATACTGGTTTTGGTACCTTTAGAAATGTCTTGATTTTTATGATACAGAAGATTATTGATAGGTTTTGCGAATGTTTTCACAAGTCTGTGGTGTGAGAGAAAGAATATATGAAAACATTGCCTTGTTTCCCAAATGGAAGCCCAGAGCCTGGGCAGTGGATGGTCTGAGATCCACGATCTCAATTCTATTTAAACATTGTTTCTCTGTGATATGGTAATTCTGTGGTTCAGAATACTGAAAAAGCCATTTGAATTCAAAGAAGTCACTAACACTAGAAATTGTTTTTCTTTCTGATTTTTGTTCCACAGAATCCAAGGAGTGCTTTACCGCAGTTTGATTTAGAACATGACAACACGAAATGAGGATGTTTTAATGTATAATGATTAACTGTATTTTGCTTGTAGGCCTTTCTCTGCCATGAACTAGTTTTTTGATATAAAGTAAGTTTGTTTAGAAAATTATTCTATGGTTTATAACATTGTGTAATTATTATATTATTACATTACATTACAATAATATTTATAATATAAATATTATTATAACATTGTGTAATTATAACATATTGGTTTATAACATTGTGTAATTTAAGGTGTCAATTATTATATATAAGTTTCTGTATAGAATGCATTGTCCTCACCACCATTAGTCTAGTTTTATTTAAAAATTTTTTTTTTAATTATTTTTTTTGTGAGGAAGATCAGCCCTGAGATAGCATCCATGCCAATCCTTCTCTTTTTGCTGAGGAAGACTGGCTCTGAGCTAACATCTATTGCCAATCCTCCTCCTTTTTTTCCACAAAGCCCCAGTAGATAGTTGCGTGTCATAGTTACACATCTTTCTAGTTGCTGTATGTGGGACGCCTCCTCAGCATGGCCGGAGAAGTGATGTGTCGGTGCACGCCCGGGATCCGAACCCAGGCCGCCAGCAGCAGAGCGCACACACTTAACCACTAAGCCACTGGGCAGGCCTCCAATAGTCTAGTTTTTATCTGTCACCATACCTATGTACCCCTGTACCCCTTCCGCCTAACCCCAGATCCCCTTTCCCCTCCGGTAACCAGTAATCTGTTCTCTTTATCCATGTGTTTATCTTCCACACGTAAGTGAAATCATACAGTGTTTTTCTTTATCTGTCTGGCTTATTTCACTTAACATAACACCCTCGAGGTCCATCCACGTTGTTGCAAAGGGGACAATTTTTGTCTTTTGTTATGACTGAGTAGTATTCCATTGTGTATATATTACCACATCTTCTTTATCTGTTCATCAGATGATGGGCACTTAGGTTGCTTTCACATCTTGGCTGTCGTAAATAATGCTGCAATGAAATTAGGAGTGCATAAATCTCTTTGTATTATTGATTTCATGTTCTTTGGATCAATACCCAGGAGTGGGATACCTGGATGTATGATATTTCCATTTTTAATTTTTTGAGCATTCTCCATACTGTGTTCCATAGTGGCTGCACCACTTTGCACTCCCACCAGCAGTGTATGAGAGTTCCCTTTTCTCCACATCCTCTCCAACACTTGTTATTTTTTGTCTTGTTCATTATAGCCATTCTAACAGGTGTAAGAATGCACCTCACTGCATCTCATTGCAGTTTTGATTTGCATTTCCCTAATAATTAGTGATGTTGAACATCTTTTCATGTGCCTGTTGGCCATCTGTATATCTTCTTTGGAAAAATGTCTGTTCATATCACCTGCCCATTTTTTGATCTGTTTTTTTGTTGTTGTTGGGTTGTATGAGTTCTTTATATATTTTGGAAATTAATCCCTTGTCAGATATAAGATTTACAAATATTTTCCCTCAGTTGGTGGGTTGTCTTTTCATTTTGTTCACGGTTTCTTTTGCCTTGCAGAAGCTTCTTTGTCTGATGTAGTCCCATTTGTTTATGCTTTCTTTTGTTTCCCTTGCATAAGTAGACATGGTATTTGAAAAGATGCTGCTAAGACCAATGTCAACAAGTGTACTGCCTATATTTTCTTCTAGGAATTCTATGGTTTGAGGTCTTACATTCAAGTCTTTAATCCATCTTGAGTTAATTTTTGTGTCTGTTGTAAGATAATGGTCTACTTTCTTTTGCTTGTGGCTTTACAGTTTTCCCAACACCATGTATTGAAGAGACTTTTCTTGCTCCATTGTATGTTCTTGGCTCCCTTGCCAAAAATTACCTGTCCATAGATGTGTGGGTTTATTTTTGAGCCCTCAATTCTGTTCCATTGATCTGTGTTCTGTTTTTGTGACAGTACCGTGTTGTTTTGATTACTATAGCTTTGTAGTATATTTTGAAATTAGGGATTGTGATGCCTCCAGCTTAGTTCTTTTTTTTAAGGACTGCTTTGGCTATTTGGGGTCTTTTGTTGTTCCATATAAATTTAGCATTCTTTCTTCTATTTCAATGAAGAATACCTTTGGGATTCTGATTGGGATTGCACTGAATCTGTAGATTGCTTTAAGTAATATGGACATTTTAACTATGTTTATTCTTTCAATCCAAGAGCATGGAATATCTTTCCATTTTTTTTTATGTCTTCTTCGATTTCTTACAATAAAGTCTTAAAGTTTTCAGTGTTTAGGTCTTTCACCTCTTGGTTAAGTTTATTCCTAGATATTTTATTCTCTTTGTTGTGCTTGTAAATGGGATTGTATTCTTGACTTCTCTTTCTGCTAGTTCATTATTAGTGTATAGAAATGCAACTGATTTTTGTAAGTTGATTTTGTACCATGCAACTTTGCTGTAGTTGTCAATTTTTTCTAATAGATTTTTTGTGGATTCTCTAGGGTTTTCTATATATAAAATCATGTCGTTCACAAATAGCAAGAGTTTTACTTCTTCCTTTCTAATTTGGGTACTTTTGCTTCTTTTTCTTGCCTAATTGCCCTGGCCAAACTTCTAGTACTAGGTTGAATAGGAGTGGAGAAGGTGGGTACACTTTTCTTTTTCCTATTCTCAGAGGGATGACTTTCAATTTTTCAGCATTAACTATGATGTTGGTTATGAGTTTCTCATATATGGCCTTTATTATGTAGAGGTTCTTTCTTTACATACACATTTTATTCAGTGGTTGTATCATAAATGGATGTTGGATCTCGTCAAATGCTTTCTCTGCATCTATTGAGATGATCATGTGATTTTTATTCCTCATTTTGTTAATGTGATATATCACGTTCATTGATTTGTGGATATTGAACCATCCCTGCATCCTTGGTATAAATCCCACTTGATCATGGTGTATGATCCTTTTATTGTATTGCTGTATTGGATTTGCCAATATTTTGTTGAAGATTTTTGCATCTCTGTTCAACAGCAATATTGGCCTGTAATTTTTCTTCTTTTTGTTGTCTCTGTCTGATTTTGGTATCAGGGTAATATTGGCATCAGTGAATGAGTTAGGAAGTGTTTTTTCTTCTTCATTTTTTTTGAATAGTTTGAGAAGGATAGGTATTAAAACTTCTTTGATGTTTGGTAGAATTCTCCAGAGAAGCCATCTGGTCCTGGACTTTTGTTTTTTGGGAGCTTTTTGATTACTTTTCAATGTCTTTACTTGTGATTGGTCTATCCATATTGTCTAGTTCTTTTTAATTCAGTTTTGGGAGGCTGCATGAGTCTACAAATTTATCCATTTCTTCTAAGTTATCCAATTTGTTGGCGTATAGTTTTTCACAGTATTTTCTTATAATCCTTTGTATTTCTGTGGTATCCATTGCAATTTCTCCTCTTTCATAAAATAACTTTTTTTTTTTCCTTCTCTCCTAGCACCTATTTTTCCTGTAAAAGATTAAGTTGGAGTGGACAAAAGAGAAGTTCTCCAATGTCTTTCCTGTTCTAAAATCTCCTGAATAATTATCAGGAAAGACTGATTTGTTTTCTTTTCTCTCTGATTTTCACTTCTGTATAATTGCTAAAATAATAGTAATGATGATGATGATGATAATACCTAATCTAATTTATAGACTGTTGCAAAGTTGGCAACAATATGTATAGAGTAAGTACATATTTTTATGGAAACTACTAAAGCAGACATTAAAAATTCAGGAAACTATATTGACCATGCAGATGACAGAAAATTATAAAGGAGGACCAGATGTAAGAAAAGGGAGATATGGTGGGATTACGGCTTCACTAAGAGTGCAAGCGTCTTTGAAAAGGAAGAGTTAATACTCAGCTTGAGTCAATTTTGACTGATACAATAAATGTCCCAATCTTGCCACATCTTCTAATTTTATTATTTTTTTTTAGGAAGATTGGCCTTGTGCTAACATCTGTTGCCAATCGTTCTCTCCTTTTCTTTTTTCTCCCCAAAGCCCCAGTACATAGTGATGTGTCATAGTTGTACAGTTGTAGCTCTTCTATGGGATGACGCCTCAGAACAGCTTGATGAATGGTGAGTAGGTCTGCTCCCAGGGTCCACACTGGCAAACCCCGGGCCACCAAAGCAGAACGTGTAAACTTCACTGCTGCACCACTGGGCCAGCCTCCAACATATCTTCTAATTTTGAACGTAGGACAAGAATTTGAATATTTATGTAAATCTGCTTCTTATTTTATGAACTGATTAAACATGTTTTCAAATATTTGTGGGCCAAACACAAAGCCAAACACCTTTGCCTAAGGTGTCTGTGCAAAACCTTTAGTTATAATAGTTTGTAATTATTGGGGAATGAGTCAATTTAGAAAGCCAATTTGCTGGTTAGCTGATGATTAAACATATAAGCTTCAGTACATTAACTTATTATTTTGTGTAAGAGTTTTTCTAAAACTGATCACACATATCACTACACTTTTCACCAATAAAGAACAATGAATGTATATGGAATTTAGCAGCCATTGACAAAGTGATTTCTCTTAAAGTCTTATTTTCCTGCATTTAAAAAAATTCTCTGTCTGATTTTATATTTTCTTTGTTTCTTCAATTAATCAATTAATTATATTGCATTTTGTGGAGCTACTTCATTGAATCACTTATCCTTCCTCCATAGAGTGGAGAAGATCTCACCTCACCATCTTTGTAGTTCCAACATGTACCCTGTGACTTGGCATGTTGTGGTGTTCAGTAAAGTGATCTATCAGCATAGACTGAATATGATCTTTCATATCCCATTGTATTGCTTTCCTAGGGCTGACATAACAAAGTACCAAAACTGGTGGCTAAAAACAACAGGAATTTATGCTCTCATTATTCTTTCAGTAGAGCCTTGCTCTTTCTGATATCTCTAGGGTTCAGTTCTTCTTTGCCTCTTCCATTTCTGGATCTTACTGGCAATCCTTGGCATTACTTGGTTTGTAGAACCATCACTTCAATCTGTTTCTGTTGTCACAAAGCTGTCTTCTCCCTCTCTGTCTCTGTCCTCTTCGTAGAAGGACTCTAGTCATATTGGATTAAGGGCCCGCCCTGCTCCAGTATGACCTCATCTGAACTAATTATATTTGCAATGATCCCTATTTCCAAATAAGATCAGATTCTGAGGTATTTGGAATCAAGATTTCAACATATCTTTGGGGAAGGAACATGATTGAACCCATGTCACCCATCTAATCTTGAGTCTCAAGAAAAGTTTCCTCAACCATTATATGCCAAACCTCTACTATTCTTCAGTATGTCAATATTCCTCAAGAAAAAACATACAATGCTATTTTATAATCATCTGGAACAATGATTATAGAAGGAAGCAGAATAAGACACAAGTGGGTAGTTATTCAAGGGGCAAGAAAATCATGTAGGTATTCTCACTTGAACTTTGAAGTATACTGGACTAAGTGATTTTCAGATCCATGCAGTTTGCATGAAATCACAGGAATACTAATCAAAATCTTGCACTTAATTTTAATCATACTTATAAGAAAACCTGATTCAGTTTTAGCATGTAGCTGGAAAGAAACTCTCAGCTATACAATGGTTGTAAATACTGGCAGCTAAAATTCTACAAATTATGTTGTACTATAATTTTTGTGAGATAGAAAGTTTTATTCTCCAATATTCTTGGAGACAATCTTCTCTTCCAGAGAAAAGTAGCCAAAACTGAAGACCAATCTCCAGTCCCCAGAGGGTTGCAAACAGCAAAGACACCCACTGTTGGGACCAAAGACATTGGAAAGGAACAGGAGAGTGCTGAGGATCAGAGTGAAGGGAAGTTGGTAGAATGCTGAGTTGTGTGTGTTGTGTGCTCTCTCTTGAAGTCCCTTTTGACTCTCCACTTGACATGTCAATGTGTAAAAGACTTCTGATTTTAACAAATGTAAAATAGAACTCTTTGTCATACCCCTCACCCAGATTTAATTTACTTTACCATGCATTTGCTCACATTCAAAACCAAAGAATAATCACTGATATTTTTTCTCCTCTGCCCTTCACTTTTTATATATAAGCCATGTATATCTGATAGTGGTTCCAACATATACATGTCTTTAAGAAGCCAAGAGGTCATATAGACATTCTATCAACTTGGCATTATTAGTAAATTAGGCACTGAGAAATCATGTTGCTTTGTGGCTTTCTTTTGGAAGAGACCGGATGTAAGTGTCAGCTTTAAGATATCTGGTCAATGGCCTATCACTCAAATAAGCATACTTACACATCTCTTTTTCATTCAAATATTTTCATTATGACTCTCACTTTCTGGCGACGTGATTCTGGCCAAGTACCTTAGCCTTCTGAATGCCATATTCTCTCAGGTGAGGACATCTCAAAGGAGTTTCTGGAAGAATTAATGTAATAACAAATATAAGGCACCAGTGCAATGCCCGACATAGAGCAAAACCTTAAAAATGGCATTGAGAATAGTTATCCTTTACTCTACTCAAGGGCTTAAGTGCTCTCCCACAAGTAATTTTATTAATATTTACACAGTCTTATTGAAGCAGGTATTATTACATCAAGATAAAGAATCCAACATTGCACAGAATTAAGTTACTTGCCCCAAGTCACACAATGAGTAAACTGTTAGAGAAAAAAAAACGATATTCACGTCCATTAGATTTCAAAATCCATGCTTTGGATAATACTCTCTCACTGTCTATATTAGTTTCCTATTGCTGCTGTAACAAATTATCAGAAACCTAGTGGCTTAAAGCTACACAAATTATTTATTAATATTTTTAAACCACTTTGTTGAAGTATGATTGATATGTAAAGTTTGTACATATTTAATGTATACAACCTAATGAGTTTGAGGATAAGTGCACACCCGGGAAAACATCACCACCGTCAAGGCCATAGATATATCCATCACCTCCCAAAGTTTCCTACAACCCACTTTATGATTATTATTATTTTCAATATGTATGTGACGAGAACACTTAACATAAGATCTACCCTCTTAGCAAATCTTAAGTGTACAATACAGTATAGTTAGCTTACAAGATTATGCTATGTAGTAGGTCTCCAGAACTTATTTATCTTGCATTACTGAAAATTCTTACCCTCTGACCATTACCTTCCCATTTTCCCCTCATCCTAGTCCTGGAAACCACCATTCTAGTCTATGCTTCTATGAGTTTGACTATTTTAGATTCTACATTTAAATGAGATCATACAGTATTTGTATTTTTGTATTTGGCTTATTTATGTTAGCATAATGTCCTTCAGGTCCATCCATGTTGTCACAAATGGCAGAATTTCCTTCTTTTTTAAGCCTGAATAATATTTCACTCTGCGTATACACCAAATTTTCTTTATCCATTCATCCATCAATGCACATTTGTTACCACAACTTGCCTATTGTGAATAACACTGCAAAGAACATGGGAGTGCAGGTGTCCCTCTGAGATCCTGATTTCACTTCCATTGGATAAATACCCAGAAGTGGGATTGCTGGATCATACGGTACTTCTATCTTTAATTTTTTGAGGAATCTGCATAATGTTTTCCATCATAGCTGCACCAATTTACATTCCCACCAACAGTGCACAAGGGTTTCCTTTTCTCCACATCCTCAGCAATGCATCTTTTTTTAGTGATAGCCATCCTGAGAGGAAATCTTTTAACTGTAGCTTCAGTTTCCCCCTCTCACTCTTTGTGTTGTTGTCACATATTTTATTTCTACATATGTTAAAAGTCATGCCATACATTATTAGTATCTTTGTTTTAAAGAGTCATTCATCTCTTAAAGAGTTTTAAAATCTAAGAAATTAAAATGCTTCATATTTACCCCTAATATCCATTTCTTCTTTTGTTTTTTTGCAGGTAAAGTTTTGCCCTAAGCTAACATCTGTTGCCGATCTTCCTCCTTTTTTCTTCTTCCCCTCACTGTGAAATCCCCAGTACATAGTTGAGTATAGTTGTAAGTTCTTCTGGTTCTTCTATATGAGACGCCACCACAGCATAGCTACTGACAGACAAGTGGCGTGGTTCTGTGCCTGGGAACCAAACCTGGGCATCCAAAGCGGAGTGCATAGAGCTTTAATCACTCTATTATGCATGGCAAGTTTCTTTTTTATTTTTATTTTTATAGTACAATTAACACAGTGAACAAAGTAGAAAAGATCAAATAGTTCAGAGAATACTATCACTACTGTTTTAAAAATGTTGATCAATGATCTCAGGTGTGTGTTGTTCATGTAATACTATTTGATTGAATTTTATCTTTTTTTTGGAAAAGCTGGAAATTATTTTATTTATTTTTTTTTGTGAGGAAGATTTGTCCTAAGGTAACATCTGTTGCCAATCTTCCTCTTTTTGGCTGAGGAAGGTTAGCCCTGAGCTAACATCTGTGCCCATCTTCCTCTGTTTTGTATGTGGAACTCGCCATAGCCTTGCTTGATGAGGGGTGCATAGGTCTGTGCACAGGATCCGAACCCGTGACCCCCAGGTAGCTCAAGCAGAGCACGCGAACTTAACCACAATGCCACCAGGCCGGCCCCTGGACATTATTTATGGGTCAAATTATTTTTAAATTTGAGTATCATACATCAGAGTACACGTATAATACTCTACTCTTTTGAATTATTTTATAAAACATGCTTTTAAAAACACTGGATGTATTTCTTATATGATGGCTAATGTTGCCAGATGGGTAAAGGATTTTTGAGTAGAAAGAATCATTATGAGCACAGAGCAAATAAGACTTCTTGCCAAGCCTGTAGATAAAGAGAAAGCATTCAGATTAAGTCATTGCTAATACCCTTATGCTTTCTTGTTTCTGAGTGGTGTCTAAATATATTCCTTTGTGACTGAATAAGCGCTCACAGTTGCCCATTTGTTACCCCCTGCTTTGTCTCCACCAAATGGTAGTCAGACTTCTCTCCTTCCTCGGTGCCCCTGAACTCTGCTTACCCTCAAGACTGTGCAGGCACAGAGAAGTGGAGCGTGCCCCCTGATCAGCTTATCCTGAGAATCGGCTGACCGCAGTAGGACACTGTTCCTGTCAGACCCTACTGGTCCTTTCCCTCTGCTTGTCCAATTTCCTCTTAAGAGTCTGCTCACCTATACTTACCTCTCCTTATCCTACAGAATAAAACAAAAGCTTTTTTCTGTTTGTTATTGAGACATCTGCTGAGATTTGAGATTTCTCCCTATTGCAACTGTCTTTATTCTGGGTAAAGTCTCTCGTTATCTAAGTTTGGATTTGTTTTGATTTGATACGACAAAAGATCCTTGACCAAAAACTGTGCTTTGTTTAAGATCATTCACATCAAAAAGCTTACAAAAATTACTCAAAGTAGTTACATAATCAGACTCTACTTTAGAGGGAATTGCTGCTATCTATACTGCTTCTGTCTTAGTTCAAGCTCTTATATTACTCATCCTGAATTATTTTGATTGTTTCCCAATGGACTTGTTTATTGTCTGTCTGCACTCACTCTCACTGTAGCCTCCATATTCCTGCCTGTGTAATATGCCTACATAATCCATCCAATCACATTACTTCTTTAACAAATGATATTCTGACTGATGATTGCCTGATTTTATATTCATGTTTAAAACTTGATAATAAGTGTTGAGTGCGGAGACTCTTGCCATTAGTATTTATATCCACTTCGGCTATCTCATTGCATGATCGTGATGTGGTCAAGAAATATCTGATGACAGAATGAAAACAATTTCATTTGGACTCTTATTTCTTAAAATAATAACACAAAAAACAGTATTTATTCCTAATTGTTTCTTTCCAATCTTTTAAAGAACTCCTTTATTTCTGTGTCTTCAAATCTTGTAGCCAAGCCAAGTATATACCAAGCTGTTGTTAGTTTTCCTGGTACTTCTGGGACTTAAGAAGTATTGAACGAATATTTAAAAATTCATTGAATGGATTTCTATCATTTTTTTCCTCCCTTTGTCAATTCCCACATGAGGTTATGTGGTTCAGTACTGCTGTTTAGTCCACTGTCTTTTCAGTTTGAATGCCATTCTCTCTCAAACTTAAGGTAGCCAAATTATCTTCATTAGCATCCCCTACTTAAACCAAGCAAAACTTATGCATAAAGCAAAACTCCCTGAGGGAAAACAACAACAACAACAAGGAAACAAACAATAGCAGAGCCTTGTCTCTTTTCTGAAAGGCGTATGTGCTCAGAACTTTTATTTGCTAATCTAATCCTAACAACTTGCACCCATTTCTTTTTTTTCACTCCTTCCCTGATTTGGTCTTGTATTCAATCCATCACCAAATTTACTGATTGCCTGTCCTGGAGCCTCTTTCTTATGTTTCTTTGAAGTCTTTCTCTATCAACCTATTTCCTCCCTCCCATCTGCTTAAATAGAGCCTACATATTTCATGCATACTTATCTCCCCAAAATAATATTTTGAATATACTGTTTCTTGATCAAATGTCTTCAGCTCTTACCAAATGTCTGGGGAGTCAAGTTCAGACTCTTCACCCTGTCATTAACAGCAAGAGGGAATTCCATTTGAAGAAATTCTCCAAGTGCATTTAAAATAATTGAAATCCGTTGCAACTACTTAAACTTTGAATTGTAGGACTGTCTTCTTTTATCTCCAGAAGTATTGCTTTATTTTGGAATGAAATATTGAATCTTTCATAAAATTTGGAACATGTTGTGTTGTTTGATTAAAACTGACTCTCTAAAAAGTGAATTGCTGTTATTTCCTTACCTTCTTGTTGGTACTGTAATAGAGAAGTGGTCCCTATCCTAATTGCTCAAGGCAAAACTTCTCAAACTTTGTGGTGTTATAAACCATATAGAAATCTTATTAAAAAGCAGATTCTGATTCAATAGGTCTGGATGTGGCTTCAGACTCTAAATGTCTGACAAGTTTGCACATTGTGCTTGTACAGCTGCCCCAAAGATTACATTTAGAATAAAGTTTAAACAGCGTCCAGGTATAGACTGAGCGGCGGGGAAGCCTGCAGTCACAGTTAAATAGAATTCTCATCAGGAGCTTTTATGTAACATGTCTTTTAATAGTCTCACCAACTCTACAGAGTGGTTAAAGTATTATTATAACACCTGTTTCATCCATGAGACAATTGAGGTTTAGAAAAGATGAAGAATAGTTCCAGGTCATGAAACTAGTAGTTGTCAGGATCAGGATACAAACACAGGTGTTCTCCTCCCCAAAGCCCAGCCTCCTCACCACAGTAGGAGAGAAGTTTCTTTTGGTAACATGTAGATAAATAAGTCCATTTCCCGAGAGCTACACCAGGCTGCATTTCTTAAACTGGGGCTGCTTTCAGTTTGATGGCTTGCTTTTGTTTTTTGTTGCTGTAACTGTCACCATTGATATTTCTTGAGAACATAAAATGTCACTAGACCCAGCTTACCTCTGTAATCCTGTCCTGCGGGTACTGAGCAGCAGTCTAAGGATTTGGAGATGGATTTGGAAAAGGATTCGGATCATTTTGTGGAAATGGTGCATATGATGGATTTTCTTGATATGGCAGAGATTGGTCACACTTTCTCTGTATACAAACAAAAAGAGAGAAAACATTACAGAGAATTATGACAATGACAGTGCAAATATTTCACAATAATTTCCATTAAAAATTTAGGTTGTTCAAGTTAGTAGGACCTTATATATCATCTCCATGATTGTGTTTTCAAATGATTAGTTATGTTTTCCCTTTTTTATGAGAAAAATGTTGAAGAGAAGGTAAAAAGGATAAAGAGTTTCCCTTTTTACTGTTTGTTGACAATTTTGTTGGTTTATAATACATCTGGGGCATTGATTATAGCCAACCATTCAAAAAAGGCTTAAATATTTTTTATAATATTACCTCCAAGCTACGACTTTGCACATTCTTGACTATTCTTTGAAGGAGCAATTTAATAATTCCAGCTAAGGGAGGATTGCTACTCTTCCCTTTCGATATATAATGAGCTTATTTCCTCTTAGAACTCCAAAAATCTTTAATATTTACTTCAGTTAACACAAATGTCCTTTACCACTCATTTTCATCTTTTTATTTGGTGCCACTTTAAATTTATCCCTTTACTATATTAGTAAGATCAATTTTTGAGACCTAGTCACATTAACATGACATCTCAAAATAACACAAGATATCAAAAATACATTTCGTTCAGAAAAATGTTAAATAAATGAAATTTTCTATCTTATTTAACATGGTCAGTTTAACCTAATGATTTCATAACCCTCCAGAAGGACCAGAAGGTGGAAATCTACTACACCATATGTATTTTCAGAAGTCTGTATGCTCCACTAGGCATATGCTATCCTTAACAGAATGAGAATTTTAACTATTCTTTAGTCAAGGCAATTCTTTACTAAGAAAGACACGTAAGATCTGAGAGAAAATTTGCTTCTTTAGAGTGGCATTATGAGTTTCTGTTTATGTGCTACTACTACACAAGACTTTGGGTCTTTTACCAGTGTATTATAAATAAATAAAATTAATGTATACTTGAGTCATTCATTATATAGATACATGTCAGAGGTAAGTATTGGTTCTTATTATAGAATAAATGGTCAGAGAAGAAAACATGTTTGTACTCTACCACATTATAGAGCAATACTTACATGGTATTTTACTCTATGCCTATGATGTCTCTGTTAAAATAAAGAAGAGATTAAAAACTGAATACATATTTAATTTCTAGTTTTCTACTAAGTGCAAGTGTCTTACCTCATCAAATGAATCAGCTCCCTTGGAAAAAAGAAAAGAAGAAAATAGTTAACATCTTAATTTTATAACTCCAGCGTGTAAAAATGCTCTTAGCTGCTACAATTATGATTAAACAAAATGGAAGCGAAGTCTTGGGTTACTGATACACTAAACTAGTTTCTTTTTTATATGATGTTGTCTTTAAATGAGTGAAGAGTAGGCTTTTGCTATAAATAATTTGCTTCATTCAAATATCAATTCATTGGGTTCAAATTTTGTTCATGTTTGAAAGGGAGGAAAATCCATCCTAGAGAATAGAAAAGTGAAAAATGAAAAGTTAAACTTTGGATTTGCTTAAGAAATGGTTTTTATATGAATATGTTTGAAGTAGCTCAAAAGCTACTTACATTCAAATATTTGTTGTGCTGATAGAATCTGGTATTATGTTTTTCTCTGTTCTTCTTGACCGTTTTTGTAGTTCTATCCTTCTATAAAAACATAATGCAATACACTGTGATGTCATTATCAAGTTGTTTTTGAAACATACACTAGAACTTCTTGAATGAATTGAAGTATTATTATTATTTCCTGATGAATTTCTCAGTAACTTGATAAAGTGTACTGAAGTGAAAGGAACCATTAATTTTAAAAGAAAAGGAAACAAAGGAGGGTGGAGAAGGGGAGGAGAAGGAGGAGGAAGAAGAAGGGGTTTCAGAGAGGTCAAGTGTTTTGCCTGGACACACAGCAGTGAATGACCACACAGGTTGGGAACTCCTGACATTTGGTAGGTCTAGAGCTTTTAATATTTAATGTCTTTAATCAGCCTCTCAGTTCCACATCTTTATGGAGCTCTTTAAAATTTTTTTTTCTTACATTAAGCCAATGGCACTTGAGTGTCTGTGTGTTGAGTGTGTGTGCGTGTGTCTAGTCAAGATTTATGTAAGTCCTTGATAAACTTACATAGGTGAATTCAAGGAAAATGTCCATATGAAAACATTAAAATTTATAAAGCCATGCTCAGGTAAATGCAAATAAAGACCAGACCCCAAGACCTAAGAAGGATGTTTCAGAGAATTACTGAGAATAGGTTCTTCAAAATTTCCTGATATACTTACAATCATGGCAACCAGGAGAGCCATGATAAAGGCAAATGCAAGGATCTTCATGTTTGGATGAGTCCTGAGAAATCATATATGAAAAATCAATAGAACATTCATTCCTGCATTCCCAAGTTCAACATTTCTTATCAAACTAGGCTCCGAGAATTGTGAAACATATGAGAAAAAGAAAGACAATTGAAACATACTGCCCGACATCGTGGAACTTAGAAACTAGTCGAGGACACTGATAAGCAAAGACAAGTGCTCTGATATGGAAACACTAAAGTGCTATAAAAGTACACCGAATGAGGCCCAGCCCAGTGGCGTAGTGGTTAAGTTTATACACTCCACTTCAGCAGCTCAGGGTTTGCAGTTTCAACCCTGGGTGCAGACTGAGGCACCGCTCATCAAGCCATGCTGTGGCAGCGACCTGCATACAAAATATAGGAAGATGGTCACCAATGTTAGCTCAGAGCCAATCTTCCTCATCAAAAAGAGGAAATTGGCAACAGATGTTAGCTAAGGGCCAATCTTCCTCACGAAAAGAAAAACCAACACACAATGGACATCTTAAGCAGATCAAGAGAATGGGAGCATTAAAGTAAAGACAAGGTAAGCTTGTGTTAGATGATACAGAATGAGTAAAGAGAGATGTTGGGAGCCTGCAAAGAAACAAAAATGAGAGACAGATAGCGTGTAGGAAGCGAAATAGTTCAGCATGTAAGAAGGACAGAAACCGAGCCTGGCTGACCACTTAGATTGTTGTGAGATCGCAGTGGCCTTACACAATGACATTAGGGGTAATAATTAAGGCAGAATTGAAAGAAATGTTTAGAAGGTAGAATGGTAAGCCACATGGACTGGTTTTACAGTAGAGTTAGAGAAAATGAGCCAGGTTTTGGGCTTGGAAATTGTGTAGATGGTGTAACCCTGGTATTTGAAATTAATGGTACTGGGTAAAGAAAAATCAAACTAAAAAGAAGTTTCATGAGAAACTGAATTGGTAAAAATAATTTAATCTTCCAAATAATCTTATTCAACAAAATTAACCTCCTGTTGGGCTTTCTGATATGCTTTTTTAATTCTGTGTATGCAAATGAACTGAATTCTGTTGCTGTTGAAAAAGAAATAAAGCAGATTATTTATTTCTGAATTGTAGACATCTAAATAAAAATATTTTGCAAACTATAAGGTAAACAATGGATAAAGGTTTTTTTTCCTGCTCATTTTTAGTCATCAGTTTTCATAGAACATTGCAGTAACATCTTTTGTCTAACGGTAGAAGAAACTATTCTTCTGCTAAATTACTCTAAATCACGAACATATGAAGGGGAACTCAGGACTCACGGTATTTCCATTGTTCCTTATCAGCTGATTTCACCTCATTGGCTTAAACTCAGCACTGTGGCACTAGACAAACTGTGAAAATTATATATTTCTTGACAAAGATTTTTCTCGTTTACTACTTGAACCAAATATTCAGTCATGTTATGATACAAAAAAGGATGCAACTTTTACTGTTGTTTATAGTTGTAATTATATTGAGAGTGGAGAAATGAGGGAAATTCTGAGTGGTGTTCTATAGATAGATAGATGGTTGAATAGATAGATAGATAAATAAAATTAAGATCTTTGAGAAAATATTTCCCAAGGAACACAATGATAAAGGCTTGAAGTAGTAAAAACTTTTTTTCTAACCAAATCACAAATGAAGTGAAAATGTTTTAAGTAAAATGAATTATTAAAACATAATAGCCTCTTATACGGTGTTAGTTATGCAGAAAAACAGAAACGATTTTTTTTTTTTTTTGGTGAGGAAGATTAGCCCTGAACTAACATCTGTTGTCAGCTGAGGAAGATTGGCCCTGGGATAACATCCATGCCCATCTTCCTCTACTTTATATGTGGGACGCCTACCACAGTTTGGCTTGATAAGTGGTGTGTTGGTCTGTGCCCGGGATCCGAACATTAGAACCCCAGGCCACAGAAGCAGAGTTTAACCACTACGCCACTGGGCCAGCCCCCAGAAATGATTTTGATAGATAAAAAGGACAATGAAAAGGTTTGGAAAGAAGCACTTTGAAAATAATACATACATTTGCCAAAAGAGGGCTTATGCTACTCAAGAGATCATTTTCTTATAAAATTTAAACTTCAACTTGAAGTTAAAGGTAAAATTAACTGTTAGCAAAATGGGTATCATGTATTTAGTCAAAAACATAAAAAGCCTTCTAGGATATCCCACCAACAGAGAAGACGGAGCACATCTCCTCCATTTTTACACCATTCACTTTGTAAAATGATTGCTGTCAATTCAGAGACACTGAGACCTTGAACTCACCTTCAGATACTGACATAGGGTCATCATTTCTTTAAATGGTTTCTTTATGAGAAATTATCAATAAATAATATACATTTTACAAATTTTTTTCAACTTATTCCTAGCAAACTAAAGATTAGAATAATACATCATTTTAGACTGTACATGAATATATTACCTTTTACCAAAGATGAGACTCAAGAGTCAGAGAACCTGAAATTCTGAAGCCCTAAGAAATGATGGGCTTTTCTAGAGGACTCATCTATTTAAGCACACTTAAATCCTCCATTTCTTATTCTAAATCATGTCAATTTTGCGATCATATTATGGAACTGGAAATAATGCCCCAAATCTGTCCCCACAGATACTAAGAATAAACTTAACAGGGTGATTTTATAATAAAAGTTTATGAAGCAGAGTGATCAGGAACCAAACAGACCCAACAAATGGTAATCCCAGTGTTAGTCTAGGCATGTGTGAATAAAACAAAGCAAAAAGTGTGCAGGAGTAAATCAAGTGTAGAAATGAATTGAAATGGTAAAAATATTTCCATAGAACACCATCTACCCTATTTCAACAAATGCATGTCCAAGATGGAACAAGTCTATGTTAAAAGTGATACCATCTTATCAAAATTTTTCCTGTTGCCTAATAAATGGTGATAACTGCCATAATAAAATGAGTCATTGGGGCCAGCCTTGTGGTGTGGCAATTAAGTGCGTGCGCTCCACTGCTGGCGGCCTGGGTTTGGAGCCCGGGCGTGCACCGACAGCACTGCTTGTCAGGCCATGCTGTGGCGGCATCCCACATAAAGTAGAGGAAGATGGGCACGGATGTTAGCTCAGGGCCAGTCTTCCTAGGCAAAAAGAGGAGGATTTGCATGGATGTTAGTTCAGGGCTGATCTTCCTCACCAAAAAAAGATAAAAAAATGTCATCCTTTATTCCAAATGTGTTTCCTACAAATTATTTAAATTATACTTTTATTCTATTGACTTTAGAATAGTTTTAGTCTTAAAATATATTCAAATATTTGCAAAAATTTGGTAACCCTTGGGTATCATATGATAAAATAATTCTTATTTTTAAAGCCAAGTGACCACAGGAGCTGAGTACCATATATTTCACATAATAACTAGATGCATCTCTTTTGAAATATATTTTACTTCCTCTGAGTCTTTAGAGGCTCAATGTTCCTCAATGGAAGCCACGTGTTGTCATGATTATACTACAGAGAAGGGAAAATCAGGTTTCACTAAGTCCCTAGGCTAATGTAGATAAAAACTGACTTCTTTACTACTGATTGGATAACTCAATGTACTCAGAACTGAATATCATAAAATCACTTGTAAAGTTTAAATAAATTATAGATCCTAGTCCATTATTACTCAAAGTGTGTTGGGTGGGACCACCAGAATCAGCATCACCTGAGACCTTGTTGGAAATGCAAGTACATAGCCCCTCTTTCCAGACATGTTGAATCAGGATCTTGGAAGCGCACTAGGCATCTCACTTTAACAATATCTCTAGGGGATGCTCTGTGTACCGTAAAGTTTAAGAAACCACATCATAAAATCACAAAAGTATTGTTTGTCTATAGGCTTGATCCCATCTATAGGACTTAAGGTTTAATTTTGTTTCAGGTGTTTTAAGGAAGTGTTTACTAGGTGAATCTTCTACACTATATTTGAACCTCCCTTTAAAAATTATTTTTATTTTTTGGGTAGTATACAAAACAATATAAATGCTTCATAAGGCAAATAAAGAATTAAAGTCAAATTCAATTGAAATCATTCGTATTACTCTTTTTTTCATTGATTTCTAAGCGTCATAGATCTATAGTCTCTTTTCAAATGCAAGACAAATCCAATCTTGATATTCTCAACGGAAAAAGATATATACAAGTCAGTAACCATTGAAGTAAGTTCTGATTTTCAAAAATAAACCTTGCTTTTTTTGTTTTGGAAATGTCAAACGGTTTTCTTCCTTCCTTCCTGTTTCCTTTATGTTTCTCTCCCTTCCTCACTGACTTTCTTCCCTCACTTATTTCTTCACGGATTCACTTACCCAATGTTACTAGGCACTATTCTAACAGACCTATGAAATTCATAGCCTAGTGAAGAAAATGTGAGGTAATGCTCAAGAGGCATGACCACACAATAATGGCAACAATCATGAACTGCCAGTAATAAAAACTGAAGGATTGTAATATACACATTTAAAAACTACAATTAAACTTAACTCACCCATATTTTAGTTTGGGACACCAAATTGTAGGCATTATTTCACCCATTGTTTTCTGCTTCGACATCATAGGAAGTGTGGGGATTATGTATGACAGCAGGAAACAAGAATAGTGGACTCTAACACAAGAGTAACCTTCTTATGTTAGTTACTGTTTTATCCTCCAGGAACAGAAGGTCATTTTAGAAGATTGATGGACTAGAGTATATCCTGTTATTTTATAATTTAGTAAAACGGATATCTTATCCTCCATAAACAACCACCATTCTGTTTGAAAAATGCCACGTCTTTCATTTACAAGGGAAAAATCAATAAAGAGCTACTGCTGTATCACAGGTGTGACATTAAATTGGTGGCAAAAGGATGCAACCTGTGAATGGGTATTAATGGTGATATTTATGCTGGATTTTCTTTCTCCTTCTCCTCCTTCTCCTCTTGTTCTTCTTCCTCCTGCTCCTCTCTCATTTCTCCTACAATGAAAGCATGGTGTACAGTCTATGACAAAATCCATGATGTTTCTTTATTTCACTAAAAAACCATTTTGTGTTATATTCCTGTGTGAATTACAAAATGAAAATTATTGCAACTGACAAATGTAGAACAAGATCTGACTGCCTACTAGGTAACATAAAACCCCCTGGGCATTGAGAATACAAAGTGACAGTCTCTTATTTCTACCCTTAAGTACTAAATGTTTGTGTCCCCACAGATTCATATGTTAAAGCCCTGCCTCCCAATGTGTTGTATTAGAAGGTGGGGCCCTTGAGAAGTAACTAGCTTTACATGAGGTCATGAGGATGGAGCCCCCATAATGGGATTGTTGCCCTAATCAGTAGAGGAAGAGACAGTAGAGCTTCCTCCCTCCACTATGTGAAGATATAGGATGAAGGCAGCTATCAGCAAACCAGGAAGAGGCCCCATACCAAGAAGTCTTCTGACATTCTGATGTCGGACTTCTCACCCTCCAGAACTGTGAGAAATAAATGTCTGTTGTTTAAGCCAGCCAGTCTATGGTATCTTGTTAGAGCAGCCTTTGCTGACTAAGACATCTTGTAATTATGAAACAAAGTTAAAGGCAATTGAAGATAGAAAAGTCCAGGGAAGGGTTGAATATATGAGTTGAAATTAAGAAAAATGCCCAGAGTGGGGCTGAAGAATTAAGAATAATCAGCTTACTGATTGTTATCAGAATTCTGAAAATTAATCAGAGAATATAAAGAAAAAAAGTGTAGGTTCAGAGAAGAGGTAGGCTGAGGAGAAACCCCCAAATAAGACCAATGTAATGTGCGAGAGAAAATGGAGTAGTCCATGGAAATCTCGTAGAAGGCAAGGAATGGCAGAAGAGAGGAGAGTTTCCAGGCATTTTATGAACTGTTGCAGGCAAGGGGATGAGATTTCAAGAAGGAAGCTTAATCATCATGAACCAAGATTACAATGACCTTGGAGGTTGCTTAATCCCTTTAAACTGCAATTTTCTTATCTGCAATAGTTATACTAACAGTTGGGACTGAATTAAATGAGAATGTATATAAATCA
Organism: Ceratotherium simum simum; assembly: GCF_057802395.1. Classification (NCBI taxonomy): domain Eukaryota; kingdom Metazoa; phylum Chordata; class Mammalia; order Perissodactyla; family Rhinocerotidae; genus Ceratotherium; species Ceratotherium simum. Next base: position 56,702,044 of record NC_141907.1, on the reverse strand, counting down.
CATTGCAAATAGAAACTGTTCAAATACGAACATTAAATGTTATCATTTTTATCATCATAACCTTCAATAGAAAGGATATCTTTTTTTTTTTTTTTTTAAAGATTTTATTTATTTATTTTTTCCCCCCAAAGCCCCAGTAGATAGCTGTGTGTCATAGCTGCACATCCTTCTAGTTGCTGTATGTGGGACGCGGCCTCAGCATGGCCAGAGAAGCAGCGCGTCGGTGCGAGCCCGGGATCCGAACCCGGGTCGCCAGCAGTGGAGCGCGCTCACTCAACCACCAAGCCACGGGGCCGGCCCTAGAAAGGATATCTTAATTTTAAAAAATTCTCTAAGGAGAAAGGAGGAAATGAAGACCACAGCACAGTGATGAAATATCTTTGGAAAATATGAGAGTCACCTTCACCTGTAAAACTGGAGGGAGAAAGTTAGAAATCTGATCAGACATAGAATCAATTTACAGAAGAGCAAAGGAAAGAATTTGAAGGCAGTTATGCCAAATGGACTCAATTTTCTCTACGAAACACATGACGGTTTTCTCAACTTGACTCATGGGTGAGATGAGTTAGATCCCTCAGAAAATTAACAAAATTTATTGAAGGGAAAGGGTGATAGGTATACGACCAAATACAAGAAAACAATTTGATAAGCTGTATCCTATTCTATGTTTAGAAAACAGAAAAGGAACGTATTTTTTCCTATAGAATTGAGTATAAGTAAATTTAAGTACAAGCAGCAGTGTAAGGAAATTTAAGCATTTTCCAGGATTGAGATTTTAGCAGGTAGGGCTCCTCAAAGCCAGAGGCTCACAGGAGTCATTTGAGTATTGTAAGTACATACTAAATGATAAATATGAAATCCTAGATTAGAAGAAAATGAACTAAATTAAAAATAAACACAGAAAATAAACGGATATGGAAAGATCAAGGGCCTAGAAGTTTCTCTAAAGTTAAAGTAAAGGTATTTTTACTTCAACTTTTGCCTCCTTCCAAAATATTAATAAGATTATACCCTCCCCTGATGGCTTCCCTCTCAAACCAAAGTCTAAACTTGACCTACAGACTCTAATAACCTGCACACTCCTTTCTCTGTGATCTAGTTTCTTTGTATTCACTTCTTGCCTTCTTCTCCAACCAGGCTGGACTCCTCGAAGTTTCCTTACACACAATAAACATATTTCTTCTGCACCGATTTTGCACTTGCTATTTCTTCTGCTTGGAACTTTCTTCCTCCATGCTCACTCCCATACTTAATTTGTAACTTTTTATCAATGTCACTCAACCAGAGAAGATGTTCTCGACTCTCCTATTTAAAATTGCCTCTGGCCCTTGCCCTGTCTTTTATTTCCTTAGAGCACTTCTCACCTCCTGAGAGATTATGAATTAATTGTTTATTTCTTCTCTGCCACTCTCAACTCCAATGTAAGGTTCATGAATGAAGGGTTTTTGTCTCTTTTGTCCCCTGCTGTGTCCTCAGCATCGAGAACAGTGCTTGAGGGTAGAACTCAATAAATAGTCACTGAATAAAGATTTGCTGAGTGGCAGTCATTGTTGACACCATTGATGGAGGGCATTAAGATGTTTATATTCTCAGTGCGTGCCTTCTGCTATGGAGTGACATTAGGGCTTATCTTCTGGCCTCTATGGCTTGAGATAAGAAATGTGAAGACCCTGGAGAAGGTTAAGGATAGATACTGTGGCAAATGGAACCAGGACCAAATCAGGGAAATGTTAGAATAAAGAGTTCAGAGAACCCAGCTGAGGTTGTGGACCATATATATGGAGGATATTAAACATGATGAAATAGATTTGAATTAGTTGACCTCAAAGAAACTCTCATACAAAGTGCTTCAATGCTAACCAAACTCAAAAAGTAAGTGGTTAAAGGAATGGTTATGCCAGCTTAGTCTGTCAATATGAAAAATAGAAATAAAGGCTATACACATAAGATAGTGCTTGAAAATTAGTTCTTTTAGAAAGAAACAAATGGGTTTCTATGAGTTAGAAACAGCAGTGAAAACACATTGAGAGTTACAAATTACAACCATCTCCTCAAACATCAATTAGGAAGGCAAGTATCACAAAACACAGAGACTACTTTGCATCACGGTCTTTTACTCTGCATTGTCGTTTTGGTAATTCTGCTAAAACATGGTGGTAGTGAGGTGTGATAAGAGAGATGAGAATATATATGTCAAAATTGGACTTTCTCCTCAAACCTAGTCAGAAAAAAAGAAAATGACAGATTAGCTCTACAATTTATACTCTATTCTACTCATCTCCTAAATTTAAATCTAGATAAAAGTGAGAATAATATTTTAAATTCATGTTATGGTGACATGAGTCAAGGTGTTTTACTTCATGGAATGTGGTCTGAAAAGAAATGAAACAAAAAATCAGTGACAGTTTAACTCTCAGTTCCAGAGAAAACTACCATGTACAGCAATGTCAGGACAGTATTCTTTGGTATAAAATCAAATAGTACGTTAGAAAACACAAAGTTTTGACTAAAAGAGTGCAGAATTGAGAAAGCAGGTGAAGGCGATGGACCATTAACAACTATTCCTTTCAGAGAGATCCCGCTTTGACAACGTGGTTCTCAAATGGCCCATGAGTCAGCCTTCCTGCCTGGGATCCCTTCACACATGTCTACAGGTGGTAAAGCAACATCACACTTTCATATTCAAGCATAAAAAAAAAAAAACAACGCTCATTCTGGGTGAGTGAGAAAATCAGTGATGTTTACTGGAATAAGATATACGTTGTCAAATAAAAAATACACAGATTAATAAAAATATATTTTACCTGACTGGGAAGGATGTCCACCTTCTTAACCCTCTCGTATTACTGCAAAATAAGTTACATTTAATGTAATAACTCTGAGATTATGCAAAAACAATTTTAAATTCTTATGTAATATAAAAATCTTATGACTGACTTTCTGAGAGATGTCGGCAGATTCCTTAGGGTAAAAAAATTTTTTTGATGACTTACTACCTCATGTTATTTTCCATATATTTAAAAGACGCATTGAACCACAATCATTGTCTGGAAACCCCAGGTAAAATACTTTGCCTCTACCTGAATCGTAGTGTAAGTATGACCATAGTGTAAAGTCGATTTTGTTTTAGAGTGTCAAGTCAAATTTTCTCTAGATAACTAACTCATATTCCAGATAGCTGACTCATTCTCTTCTTAGGCTGGGCTACAGTGGGAATAATTACAGCTTGTTGCAACAGTCAATATCAACTAAAGGAGGAAAGTTTTTATTTTTCCTCAAATTGCTTTCCTCTTTTTAGCGATAAAGTATTAAGCAGGGAAGTGGGGCTAATTCTTCAACTATATTGGGATTACCTCTCTTTTGGAACCAGAAGGCCCTCAGTCTTGTGTCAGAATTCACTTTGTCTCTCTTCACAAGGTGTGTTTAACATGACAGAGAGAGTGACAACATCACTACTGTTCGGTGACCTCTATAAAAGTAAAGGGGAAATTTCTGAAGATTGTGACAGTGCACAAACCTAATCTGTAACTTTATATGTCTGCATTGTTGGTGGACCTTCCCCAAACTTGCTGCACTCTATGACAGTTGAGGGTTGAGTTGCACAGAAGGTAATTCTGTTACTAGGTGTCAGAATATCATATTACTAACAAAGTTCCTTACCTCAGTGGAGGAGGGGAGATCTATGTCAAAGATCTATCAAAAGAGATCTATAAATAGAACAAATTCCAATTTTTTTGTTCACTTATAAAGCTAAACTGAATCTCTGTTTTTTCATTTAGTGGGAAAACCTTCACAGTACTTTACTGGGGAGAAAATTAGTTGATGTGGGTTCATTTGCAGTCTTCTACAATGTAAACATGAAATATTCTATTTTTGGAACAAATCCTATTCTCCTTAATACATTTCCTACTTTTTACAATTCTTTGGGCACTTGAGTTTTTAATAAAGTCAATAAATTTGTCACATATTTTAAATATAGAATGCTTTGTGTATAAACATGCATAAGAATCTGAATTATTTTACATATAATATTAACTTCTTCAGGGAAAAAGTATGTTTCATTTAGTTTTATTATTTACATTGTAATTAATATGGGTTAGCAAGAGTCTCCTCGCAGACAAAAGTCAGAATTGAAGGCTGAAGTAATTTTCTTGATATGAATACTTGACATACAAATCCAACATTATCCTTAAGTTCTTAGAAAATGATGGCAAAAGTAATTTGTAGTTGTCATTATTTTACTGCTAATGGCTTCCTTTTATTCTAAACCGGGTAAAAAGATTTTGTGAACAGAAATGATGGAGGCAAACGATTGGAATGAAAGCAAAGTAGAGAATGGTCAAAGGATAACAGAGTGAAAGGAAGAGTCAACCAACTGATTGATATGAAAGATCAATTACTGATACTTTTTTCTTTTTTCTCAAATTGTTTATATGTGGAATGAACATCCCACATTTCATTTTTGAATTGGCTATAAATTTAAGACAGTGCCAAGGCCCTTTAAAATGTATGCATGAGCCACAGAATGCACGAGCTACCCAAGGCTCTGAGCACCAAAATACATTGTGAGGAGTGGGATAAGCAGTTGAGATGGGAGAAGGGGCGGGTGTTCCCTGTAGGTTAAGGAACAAACTATGAGTCACTCCTATAATATTCTTTAGGATGATAATGAACATGATGATTTGTTACATTTTTAAAGAGTTTTTTTTTCACTTTCATATCTCTTAACTACTACTGCTCAATAATTTGTACGAATACTATCATTAGTTCCTCACATCTAGGGAAAATGAAGCTCAAACTGAAGTATTTTCGCTTGGCTATATGGCTAGTAAATTGCAAAGTTCCAACTCACAGTCAGACATTCTGAATGCAAGTTCAGATCTTTGTCACATATTGCTGTCTAGTATCTAATCATCATGATTCTGGACTATTGTTATTACATATGGTGAAACTCTGACATTGTTCTGACAAACCATAATGTACCTGGGGCCCTTATTACCCTACCAAAGAAAGTGAGTCCTCAAGCAAATTCAAACATAGAGTATAACACATGCTTTTCCGTCTGTGGCTAGAACTGCAACTCCAATACAACAGTGAGGGTATCTCAAAACCTCTGTGGCATTAGAGCCCTCTGTGGCATCACAGCACTTTCCCATCCTGGGAAGGAAAGGTTTAGTGCTGTCTCTAATTGCTGGTTAATAATTCAGAGGCACAGAATTCAAATATGATCAGTGTTGCTCACCCCAAACCTCTGCACATAGTAAAATGTCCTGAGATTTTTCTCACTTTGAATAAGAATGGAGATGCTTAAAAGTCTCATTACACTTCCATGTTTAGCATGAGCAACAGCCAGAAAGCAGGCGAGGACAAGGAACTTCATTTGACTCAGTCTTGTGAATGCAGATGGAGAAAATCAGTAACACATTTCCTTCTTTTAACTTACACTTTTTTACATTTATGTATCCACACAGATAACAAACAGAGGGCAATGAAATATATGAAGGCATGATAAATTCATGGCTATGAATTTATCACTCTATTAAAGGATAAATTAAATTCTCTTTAACTAAAAAAAATAAACACAATCTAAACTCCTGGTTTTTAAGATGAAAATTCTTTTAGTCAATGTCTTTTAATGAGATAATTGGTCATAAATGTAATTATTTCACTTCATTTATTTATTTGGTATTTCAACAAATATGTTCTGAGTTCCCACAAATATCTGACTGTATTCTAGGCTTGAAAAGGTCCGCAAAACAGACATCCCTGTTAAACCATGCCTTCTCCAAATCCTAATTTCTATGATCAACTTTTCCCTGTCACTAAAGATCCTGAATGCAAAATACAGCAGGAACTCATTTTTAAATCAGATTTCAGGTTAGCCAGAACAGCCAGAGCTAGCCCTGGTGGTCTAGAGGTTAAGATTCAGCCCTCTCACCTTTGAGGTCTGGGTTTGTTTCTGGGTCAGGGAACCACACCGCTTGGCTGTCATCTGTCATGCTGTGATGGTTGTGTGTTGATGGGATGCTGAAAGCTGTGCTATTGGTATTTCAATACCAGCATGGTCACCAAATGTTGACAGGGTTCAGAAAAGCTTCCAGACTAAGACAGATTAGGAAGAAAGACCTGGCCACCTATTGCCAAAAAAGATGGCCTTGAAAACCCTTTGAATAGCCATGGAGCATTGTCTGATATAGTGCTCAAAGGTGGTTATTTCATGCACTGTGATCACGGGCAATCGATTTCACCTCCCTGAGTGTTGCTTGTACCATCTGTACATTGGGTGATAATGTTGACAACCTCACCAGCTTATGTGAGCATGAAACTAGTTAATGTTGGCAAAGAGTTTAGCACTGTGGCTGACACATTTTAAGCATTCAGTCAGTATCAGCTATTGCTATTGGATTTGCCATTGTATACTTTGTCATGTTGCTCTTGTATATGTAATATTTTTGTACACATACATATAGGTTTTGACCAACAGTTTAAATTTGGAGATGTAGATTATAAAAAAAAGAATGTAAGTTGCGGGAGGTAAAACTTCATAAGAAAGAAAACTTTACTATCACAAAGAAAATATTAGGGAAAAAAGGAGGCGACCATATAAAGAGTGCCTTCACTGTGGCTCACACTTGAGTCAGGTCTCCATCATGACTCTGGATCTATTGTGGAGGCAAATGGAATCTCTGCTGAAATCACAAAGGGAGGGACAGTGGCTACAAGTAGGAAAGAAGGCTTTATGAATTTCAAAAAGAAAAAAAATATCAATGAGTTTTTCCACAGGAATTGCTGTAGGAAAGTTTGTCACAAAGTAGCTCAACTTATAAATAAAAGTCTTGAAAACATCTATCTTCCCCCAAGCAGAAAGGATGATTCTGAGCTTTCTGTCCAACTGAAAGGTGAAAGGAAAACATTAGTGACCATTGTGGGCATTTGTGCTTGCGAAGAGTTCTATTCAAATAGAGCCATTATTTCTGACTGAAGGTATCCAGAGAGGACACTTTCTATAATTTCTTAAAAAATAGTTACAAGAAGCATATGAATGCAAATTACACAAATAAGTCATTTGTGAATCAAAAACTTTATAGCAAAATGTTAAGTATATTATGAGCCAAACAATGATTTTAATAAAATTTAGCTAAGCATTTAAATGTGTTTTTCTTTGATGTTGTATTCTTTACTGAGGATCCTGTTTCAATTGTTGCTCACTGTCCGGGTTTAAAGGCACTTACCTGGCTGAAGAAGCAGATGCTAATTCAATATCTTTAACATCGCTCTTGAAAGAAAAAGAAATTTTGATGCATTTTAATTCATAAAGAATGTTTACATCTCACGTGAATATGTAGGACATTTTTTGGCATCTAACATTCCAACTTAAATTGTGAAAGTCTTATGTTCTATAATGAAAAGGATCTCCAAAGGGTACATGCCTGTCTAGGAAATTCAATCACATGGAAAAAATAAAATAGAAAATATCATCCAGGGCATTATCAGATCTGGGATTCAATCCTAGGACTTCCCATGCTAAAATATTAATATTTTTACAAAATTGTCAGCTTTCTGGATTCAATTTCCTGCTCTACTATTTACTCCTCATGTTAAAAAAAAGTACTTGAAACAAGATATTTTGATTATATGAGAGGAAATTATTAAATATAGCTTGAGAAATTCATTTCACTTCTGTGATTTTCAGATTCTTTTTGTAAAACAAATTAATATTATCTATATCTTCTTATCTCTAGAAATTGATGTAAGAATCAAACAAAATATATACAAAATGTTTAGGAAATTGAAATCTAAATAAATGCAATTCTTCATCACTATTGTAATGATTTTATATTCTTATATATGAACTACATAATTTTTTATTTTAATTACTGGCCTTATTTTAATTTAATTAGATTAGATTTTTATGAGAGAACTTGAGATTTTTCCTCTTTAATTTCTTTAGATGTCTTTTTTCACAAAAGACAGCCAAAAATTGTTACTAAAAAAAAAAAAAATGTGGTAATAGATGGTAGGTATTTTCCTTAATGAGATTCCAAGGTTTCATAGCTCTCTGCTGTGGATGAACAGCCTGGATATATTTGGGGGAGGTGAACCTTTGATAAAACTGGTTGATTTTGACCTAGAAGGAAATAAAATCATTAATAATTACCCCTCATTCAATCTCCTCCAGGGTTCAATTGTGAGCTAGACAGAACCAAATGAATTATAACTTTACATATTTAGATAATTTCTAAATTATTCTAAGTAGACCCCGCAAAAAGATTTATCTATAAATCAGTGTAAATATTTTTACATTATAATGTGCCTACAGAATTGAAGAAATTCTCTAGTTAATTCAGTCACTCATGCAGAAATGTCTAAGAGAAAAAAGAAAATATCTATGTAATAAGGCAAAAGGAGAATTTTTTGAATTACCAAGAGAAGTATCTCAGTTTATCATTTCTTTACCATTTCTGATCTTCAGAGTCGAATAGGCTCAGCATAATTTCTCATGATTTAATTCACTTGAATCTGTGACTCTGAGCAGTTGCTTCATCTCTCCGAGCACTACTTACAGTGTGGGATTATGTAAGTTCATATAAAGAGAGCATTCTGCATAGTGTGAGTCACATATTTTATGTACAATGAAGGTTCCCTACCTCCAAATTCTTCCTTTGAGCCTGTTTCATAGATTATTGCATGGAATAAAGATGGAATTAAAATGACAATTTCTTACAGAATAAGTTTTTGTTCTTACGAATGAAAAACTATTTTCTTTTTTTTTTTTTGTGAGGAAGATCAGCCCTGAGCTAGCATCCATGCAATAAAATCAGTTTTCATAGATACTTAGTGTTAATCACCTTTGGTAAACAAATGAGAAGGATAAACATTATCTGTTGCTTAAATAGTAGTAGCTCCATTATGAGAAAAAGAGAAAATTTAGGGGGATAAAGTTAACATAGGCGGGTGAAATGATAATTTGAAGCATTATTAAAATTAGTTTCTGGTCTATTCAAAGGAGAATGTTCTACAGGCTAATATTAATATTTAATATTAGGTAATAATAATGTCAATTAAATACAGTTCCTATGAACAAAAATGTCTCACATTTCCTCTATCCTCTCTATTCTTTCCTATTTAAAAAAGAATTGGACATATTATCCCCACATATTGTTTATATTTTCTACTGAATAGAAAGAGAAAACCTATCTTACATAGAGAGAAGCATGAGGATGAATTGACTTTCATTTTATTGGTTTGTGTGAATCACATCAAAAATTCCCAGTTGGTAATAAATATGACAACAGTGGTAAACTGAAATGTCAGCCCATGAGGGAAGGATCTTGTCTGCCATATTCAACGTTGTGTTTCAGTGCATAGGATGGTGCTTGGGGCATAGTTCTTGCTCAATAAATGTTTGTTAAATGAATGAGTGAAAAGACAGAACTCATTTAGGTGGTATACGGATAATTTTTCTTAAATAACTATGCATTTATTCTAATGTATGTGAAAAAACATACAATTAAATCATCAAATCTAGGTAGACATTATAGAAAGAGATTTGTGTAAAGAATATACAAAATTTCTATTAAAAACAAATTTATTTAATTTAAAAGATTAAATTTTGAGAAAAAATTAAGTATTAGGCTGACTAGGACTCCACTCTTTGTGGGAACTAACTGGGGAAGTCTTTAGTGGATTAGTTGATTCCTATACAAATAAATATTCTTCAATTGAATTATTCATCAAATTAGGATCAGTGCATGTTTTTGTCTTGATTTTAAAATTTTGTTCACATTGACTATCTTTTTCATCTACGCTAATTTTACTCAAAGCAATCTTATACTACACATTATGGTCATATTCGAAATCAAGATATTATACCTAATGGGATTTGGAGCAAGTGTTCTCCTGAAAACAGACAAAATCACAGCTGTGTTAAGTCCTGATTTAAGAGAAACTTACTTTCTGTAATTCCTATATAGAACTTTTTGGCGTAAAGTGATACTTATAATGCAAAACAGTGGTCCAAAATAGCCCAGAATAGGGGAGTGGAAGGGAAGGTGATGGACCATAAATAAAAACTATTTTCAGAAAGATGACACTGAAAACTTGGGTCACAAATAGACCACAAATATGTGTTCCTGGAATCCTTTTCACAGTAGGTAAGCCCATGAAAACATCACCTATTTCAGACTCAGAGATGCAAAAACAATACTCATATGGGCAAATGGGAAAATATCATAATTGATAAAAAATATATCTTATTTATAAAACAAAAAGATATTAATATAAATTTTACCTGATTGGTTTAAAGAAACCACATGATTGTCTTGCTTATGTTTCTGAAAAAATAAATAATATTTATTGTATAGCAGTATAAAAATGAAAAGTTTTTAAAATATTTTTAATGTAAGACGTTATGACTTACTTCTTGGGAGATTTTGGCATATTCCTTTAGAATAAGAAGTTGATAATGCATCTGTATTACTTATTTATGACATTTTTATTCATCCTATCCAAGGAAGAATCAATCAACACTCTTTATACAGGAATTTGAGGTTAAATAGTAAGGCTTTCCCTGAAGGAAAGTGAATTTGACCTAAAAGTTTATTCTCTCAAATAATTAACTCATTATATTCTAGGTAAGCAACTTATTCTGCATTCTCAATTTCTTATGTGATAACTCAATTACAACATTTTTGCAAATACCAACAGCAAAAAGGGAAGGAACATTTTATTTGTCCTTTGCAGTTTTTTTTTCTCTCTCTGAGATTTAAATTAAATACATAGCAGGAGAACAGGGCAATTCTTTGGGTAACAATGAAGGAGCTTTGAGCATATGCTACGGACAAGAAGACATTTAGAATTTAGCAGTTAGTATAGATTCAGATGTGCACGAGTCCCTCACTCCAGAAGCAGCTCTAATGGATTCCTGTCATTTCATTCACAAGCTCTTGAGTGCTCATCATCACTTCTGTCCTAATATCACAATTTTTGGATGACTAGTGAAGAAGCAAGTGAAAAAGTCTACAAATCTATTGTTAGTGTGTTTTGATGCAAAGATTTTGGTTTATTACCCTGAAATTTTTTAGCAACGATGGAACTTCAAATTTTCCATGATTCTGTAGCTCTAGTGTTATTGATCACAAAAACCATAATGATTAATCCAGGACATATTGTGTGGTATTGGGTGCCAGGAATTGTCTTCATAATAAAGCACCTTACCTCACTGGAGACAACGTGCTTTATCTCCTGTAGAAATAACAAACAACACACAAAAATTTAACTTTTATGCCTTGTTTAGAACGCCACGGGAAGTCTCTGCCTCTACTGTTTAATAGCAAAGAAAGTTTTTAAAGAATTGTTTCTAGGGTAAATTTAGTAGAACGGGGCTTCCTTTAAAAATTTATTTCAGTTTCAAATACAATTAATAAACAATGATAACATTACTCTTAAGTTCCCAGAAACACTGTGACACATGTCCTTTTGAATATCCTGATCTATTACTTGCTAGTGGCACCTCCTTATTTTTAGCTGAGTAATCCTGTGTTTTAAAAGAAATGATTGAGGCCAACTTCTCAATAAAAGGAAAGGGGAGAGAGTGGTTATGTCTAGTGGAGTTTAAGACAAAAGAAACCATTCATTCTGTGCAATATCGATAACTGAAGTGTTGCTATTGTTTTTTGACTAACTTGTTCGTATTAGAAATAGAATTCTCACTTTAGATCTATTCTAAAATCAGCTACAAATGTAAGATGGCACAAATGCCTGTCTGTCTGTATCTCTTAGATATGGGGATATGTGTTATAGCAAAATCTCTGAGCACTGCAAGAAAATTGCCCTTCGGGTCGGGTGAGTTGTTGGGGTGGGAGGGACGTGGGTGTGTGAGTTCCCCTGAGAACAGTGGTGGCAGTAATGCTGGCAGATTAAAATTGTATATACTATAATATGTATGTAAATTGTGTGTGTACATATATATATGTATATATATATATGTTTACAGAGCACTTTAGAAAGTTACCACTCAAATGCAGATCTACTAATCTGTCCTCTGTCATATGCCCTTGTGTTGTATTTTATCTTCATGGTTTTTGAATTATTTTTATCAAGAATGGTGAAATTCTGTCACTTCTTTGACACCTGACTTTGGAATCCCAATTACAGTGGTGAGGCTTGCTTACAATTCCAGAGACATGCTGAGGAGTGGGAACAGCTCCTCTTGAAAATTCCAAAATATTATGGAAGGGAATTTATGTCTTTCTTCTTGTAACTGTAGCTTCTCCGACACTACAGTGAAGACACTCCATAGAAAGTTCGTTCATCTTCATGTTGTGTGTAAGATAAGGTCAATACTATCTTTGATCATGGGTTAAAAGTTTACATACCTAGTCTCTATTCATTCTTGCCCGTGCTTGCATCTTCCACACAGATTAAAAGGTGCACTCATATATTTAAATAAGAATAGATATTATGTGTACCATCAGGCTTACACGCTTTGCCAGAGCAACAGCCAGGGCAGGTAATGATGCCGACCTTCGTGGTTACTTGGTCCTGATGGTCCAAGATGATGGTCATCTATTATTATCTTTATACCAGGTAAAGGAGAAAAGGCAATAAGTGTTTAAAAAGCAGATGCTCTTAAGAAGCTCATGAATATGAATATCACGCTTTATTTTGAAAGACCCATTTTGTTGTTGTTGTTGTTCAACAGGACATAATGTAAAGCTAAATGTGCTAAAATGTGGAAGATTCATTCAGATGTAGTCCTTTCTTTGAATTAATCACTACCAGTAGGCATTTTGTGAACTACTGTCAGAAATAGAAAATACAAAATGAGCTCTCTTTTAAATCAGATTTCAGGTGAGCCAAAATGCAGCCTGGGTCCTCCTAAGAAGCAGCAGGTGGAAATAACCGGGTTGGGCATCAGGTGTCCTACTGATTCCAGCGGGATCCTGGGCTGCCTGCTGATGCTTTCACAAGCAACTGACCAACACCGGGTCTCATTTATCACATCTAACAAAAGGGTCTTGACCACATGACTTCTGGGTTTCCTTCCAGCCAGATCAATCTCTGATCTGTGGCGATAACAAATCCACAAGTTTTCCTGACCACTTACAAATTCAACCTCTTTCCCTTGTGGTTAAATAAATCAGTAAAAATTGAAATAAAGTTATTATATTGGCCATATATTTTACTCTTTATTGTGTACAAATTTAAAATCTATTTTTAAGGAGTAATTGTAATTTTTATGCAAATCATATAAAAATATGTTTGTAATCCTCACCTATGTGAATACAGAGCGTGTATATACACAAGTATTAAATTATCTGGCTTAATATTTGCACTGTATAATTTAAAAATAATTTCTGAATCCTATAGTACAAAATATCTCAGCTTTACACTGAGTAATAATAACACGTAGTTGATGGTATATTCATTTACTCTTCTAAAATGAAAATGATATTTTATGCATACAAGATGCAAAGGACGTATGTCACATTGAAAAAGCTTTGTTTAAAATTGTAACATATATTTTATTGCCTTCTATTACATATCTGAAATAAATCCATTTATAAAACTGTTTTCCAAACAATTTTTCTTAAAGTTAGTATTTTACAAAGGTGAAAGGAATTGAAACCAGCAAAATTGTTAATTCCTAATTAGACGTATATTTAACATGCTAGGAATGGACATTTCAGAAAGTTGTAGTTACTAACCTACTGCTATACGGCAAACACAGTGCTGGACTTCTTATAATATTATTTGTAATCCTCGGAGTAGCTATGTAATGTAAGGATTCTTGTGTCCAATTTCCAGACGAAGAAAGGGGTCCAGAGAGCATACACAAAGTAAGCAGTTGCTGGAATTTTAGAAGTCTGATTATCTTGATCCTATCTTCAGAATAAAACCTCAGCATTTTATGAGGCAGAGTGTCATAATAATCAGTTTCCAGTGCCGACATATTAATTGCATTTTGTAAAAATTTAAAAAGAAGGTAAATCATACGCTTGTATTAATTAACAGAAGATTTCTCAAAACAATTTTTAGTGTACTGGTTTTGGTACCCTTAAAAATATTTTGATTTTTATGATGTAGAAGAATATTAATAGGCTTTGAAATATGTTTTCACAAGTCCATGGTGTGAGAGAAAGTATATATGAAAACATTGCCTTGTTTCCCAAATAGAAGACCAGAGGACTGGGCAGTTGATGATCTGAGATCGATGATCTCAACACTATTTAAACGTTGTTTCTCTGTGATGAAGTAATTCTTTGGTACAAAATACTTAAAAAGCCATTCAAATTCTAAGAAATTACTATGATTAGAAATTGTTTTTCTTTCCGACTTTTGTTCCACAGATTCCAAGGAGTGCTTTACCACAGTTTGATTTAGAACATGATAACAGGAAATGAGGATGTTATAGTGTATAATGATTATCCGTATTTAGTGTGTAGGCTTTCCTCTGCCATGAACTAGTTTTTTGATTTAAGATAAGTTTTTCTTTTTTTCCTTCTTTCCTGGTACCTCTTTTTCCTGTACCAGATTAAGGTGTTGTGGACAAAAGTAGAAGTTCTCTAGTGCTCTAATTTCCAGCTCTAAAATCTCCTGAATAAATATATGCAATGGCTTGTTTATTTTCTTTTCTCTCTGACTTTCGCCTGTGTAAAGTTGCGACAGTAATACGATCACGATGATAACACCTAATCTAATTTATAGACTGTTGCAAAGTTGGCAATAATGTGTACAAGCTAGGTACATATTTTCATGGAAACTACTGTAGCAGAAGTTCCAAATTCAAAAACTACATTGACCATGCAGGTGACAGAAAACTATAAAGGTGAGCCAGGTGGAAGAACAGGGAGATATGGTGGGACTATGACTTCCCTCAGAGTAGAAGTGTCTTTGAACAGGCAGAGTTAATACTCAGCTTGAGTCGATTTTGACTGATAGAATAAATGCCCCCAAATTGCCACATCTTCTAATTTTTAAAAGTAGGACAAGAGTTTGAATATTTATGTGAATCTACTTTTTATATATTTAATCAACAGATTAAACATGTTTTAGAATATTGTGTGGGCCAAACACAGCACACTAGGTTTTGCCTAAGTGCAATCCGTATGAGACTTCTGTGCAAAATGCCTTGTTATAATTGTTTGTAATTATTGGGGAATGAGTCATTTTGGAACACCAAATATGCAGGTTTTCTAGGTGACATTGAATGTATAAACTTCAATAGGTTGACTTATTACCTTGTCTGAGTTGTTCTAAAATTGACCACACATATCACTACACATTTAAACAATAAAGAACAATGAATGCATATGGAATTTAGCAGCCATTGGCAAAATGATTTCTCCTAAAGTCATATTATTCTGAATTTTAACAAAAATTCGTGTCTGATTTTATATTTTCTTTGTTGCTGCCAGTTCATTATCTTGCATGTTATGGAACTACTTCATTGAATCACTTTTCATTCCAGAGTGGAGAAGACCTGACTTCACCATCTTTATAGTTCCCACAACTACTCTGACACCTGGCATGCTGTGGTGTTCAGTGAATTCTTTAATTTTACAGTCAGCATTATTTGCCTTTAGCAATCACCCTTTTTGACTCATATTTATTACTTCTAATTTCTAGCAGAATGGAAGTCATATAACTGTGCTTTTGCATTTCTCTACACTCCAGAAAATTTTCTGAGTTACTGGTTACTATGAGTGTCCATCTACTTCTCTCTCCTCTTCTAAGACCTTACTCACATGGTTATCCTCTTTCTCTTATGTAACTTTACTTGTTGTGTTTGCACTTGTTCCTTCCCTCCGTCTACAATGATGTTTAATTCTCTCTTATTTTAGAGATTCCATCTCTTCATTCTGTGCTTCCCATCAGTCACACCAGAAATTTACTCTATACACTGGTCATCAAACTTCTTGAAAGACTTCGGGTTTTCGGCTTCTCCCTAATCTCCTGACCCCACTGCCTCTGCACGAGTCATATCATCTCTCATCTGGATACTAGCATCCAGCTTCATAACTGGTCTTCCAACCTTTTATTTGTCATTTCCAAAATACATTTTCTGTAACATCCTCATAATATTTTTTTAATTATAAATAAATCAGGTAACTTAACTACCTAAAAGCATTTCTCTGGCTTCTTATCATGTCTAAGTTCATGTTGAAGATATTTAACATAGCATTCAAGGCCATTCAAATTTTGCGCAGCAGATATGTGTGATCACATTTCTTGCTTCTCTTTAAAGTCTCATTCACTTTCTTTCCTGATGAGACCATGGCTTTTCATGGCTCTGGGAGTCCCCAATTTCCCTCTGATAAAGAATGCTCCTTCCTAAGAATTTTGTAGGGAGTGCATGATTAATTCCTATGTGTTCTTTAAAATCAGGTTGAAATTTGACCACAGCTGTGAAAATATCCTACAAATATCATAAACACAATGTCTTATATTGTTTAGGAAAATTTGTTTTTATATTTAATGAAAACAATATATAAAAAAGAATATGTAAATAGATGCTGATATATAACTGTAGTTTATTTAATAATAATTATCGAGTACCTAGTATATGCTAGAAAATCTTTTAACACTGAGAACAGAGCCACAAACAACAAAAATCTCAGCCTTTGTGGAGGTTATACTCTAACTGGAAGGGAGAGATACCAAACATGATAGGTAATAAAGGGTTAGATTGATAGTGAGATTTACTTAGGATAAAACTGAATTGGAGAAAGGGGATGGGAGTTTTGGTAGGGTGGGTTTTCAATATTAGTGTGGCCAGGAAATACCTTCCTGAGCAGAAGAGTAAAAAGTTGAAGAAAATAAAGAAGTAAACTATACAGTTAGCTGGGAGAAGAGCATTCCACTCCAGGCCTTGAGATGGGAGCATGCCTCGCATGCGGAAAAAAGAAAAAAGAAAGAGAAAATAAAGTAGGACTATGTGGTTGGAGTTGAGTAGATGCAGAGGGACTGAGGTTAGAGAAGTGTAAAAGGGCCAGAAAATGCTGAATTTTTAGGGCATTGAGAGGACTTCACGAGATTTTTACTCTGGAATTCAACTTCTGGCCATGATTGCGTATCAGGGACTCGATTTGCAATCATGAAATTGCAAAAATAAAGAACTAAAAGAGGAAAAAAATACATGATACAGCAATTTTAAGATATTATACAATAAAAAATATAGGACATGATCCCCAAGAGAAGGGAAAAAAGCAAGATAAGTCCTGTGATTATCCCAGCTCATTCCCTGGAAAGAACTTACAAACTACAGCACAGGAACATGGGGTTTAGAAGACTAGGCAATGCTTCTGAACTGAGGAGATATAATTAAGATTAGTGGAAGCAAAGGTCTACCATTAACATGGTAGAATACTGAACAGGAGAAAATTGCAAGACAGGAGAGAACTGCACAGAGAAAGGATTCTGGAGATCTGCAGAGGGTTGCCCTGATTCTTCTGCTGATTTTGACGATCACGAATAAACGTGAGTAAACTCCGTGTTTGTGATGTTCTCACAGAACATCAGTGAGAAGCAGGTTGTGCAATCTCTAGAGCTGAAACAGGACTGAGAATAGAACCAGTTACCACGGCCAGAGTGGAGACATCTTGTAACCCATGTGGCATTGTTAGAATGCTTTAGTAGTAGGGAAATGTAGCTGTAAATGAAAGAGGAGTCTGCCCTTGATTGCCAAAAAAAGCTTAAAAGTAAGCCTCTAAAGTGCAAAATTGTTTACAAGTAACTTCATTGTGACCCAGAACAAAAGTTAATAATACTTAAAGGAATAAAAAAAATGCAACACCCAGAAAAGATAAACCACAATGTCTGGCATTTAATCAAAACGACCAGGCATGGAACAAAGAAGGAAAATATGACTCACAATGAAGAGAAAAATCAGTTGATATAAAAAGATAGAGAAGGAACATAAATGATAGAATTAGTAAACCAGGATTTTTAAATACTTATTGTATTTAAAATTGTGGGAAAACTACCATGTCTAGGATGAAAAGTACATTAAATTTAATTAATAGCATGTTTAGAAAAAAACCATAAGGAACTTGAAAGTTTACTGAAGAAGAAAAGATTAGGGAACTTGAAAATATAGCAGTAATACTATCTAAAACAACATGAACCAAGAAACTGAAAAAAAAAAAAAATCAGTGCCTCATGAGCTGTGGGACCAGTTGTGTGTTAATACATACGTAACTGAAGTGAAGGTGGGGAGGAGGAGGCAGGACAAATTTTGAATAAATAAATGGCTGAAAATTTTCAAAATACTAGGAAAACTGTAATCTATAAGTCAAGAAACTCAACAAATGACAAATGAAGAGCATGATAAAAACAACATCAAACACACTATAATCAAATTGCTTGCAAGAAGTCATAAAAAGAGCATCTAAAAGTAGCCAGAGAGAATCAGACACATCATGCGCAGAATAGCAAAGGTATGAATGACAGCTGAATTGATTTCGCAAAAACTACAAACCAGAAGAGAAAGGCAGAATTTTAAGTACTGGAAAGAAGTTAACGTGTCAAATCAATTCCAAAATCAGTGAAAATATAGTTCTAAAATGAAGACAAAATAATGTTTTCAGACTCGTGAAAGCTGAAAGAATTAATGACCAGCAGACTTCCCTTAAAGAGATATTAAAGGAAATCCCTCAGGCAGAAGGGAAAGGAAACCACATGGAAATCTGAATCTACTCAAAGGAAGCACATCAGAAATGGTATATATGGGGATAAAAACAAAGCACCTTAATTTCATATGTTTTAAAACTCTTTAAGAGATAAATGTCTCTTTAATGTTAAAATATATGACAACAACACAGTGGGTGAGAGGAGAAAATTGAAGGCAACAGTTATAAGATTTCCTCTCAGAATGGCTACCATTAAAAAAAAAAGAAGTGTTGGTGAGGATGTGGAGAAAGGGGAACACTTGTGCACTGTTGGTGGGAATGTAAATTGGTGCAGCCATTATGGAAAACAGTATGGAGATTTCTCAAAAAATTAAAAATAGAACTACCATATGATCCAGCAATCCCACTTCTGGGTATTTATCCAAAGAAAATGAAATCAGGATCTCAGAAAGACACCTGCACTCCCATGGTCTTTGCAGCATTATTCACAATAGGCGAGTTGTGGAAACAACTAAATGTGCACTGACAGATGAATGGATAAAGAAAATGCAGTGTATACACACAGCGAAATATTATTCAGCCTTAATAAAGAAAAAAAATCTGCTATTTGTGACAACATGGATAGACCTGAAGAACATTATGCCATGTAAAATAAGCCAAATACAGACATACAAATTCTGCATGACCTCATTTGTAGGTAGAATCTAAAATAGTCAAACTCATAGAAGCATAGACTTGAATGGTGGTTGCCAGGGACTGGGAGGAGGGGAAAATGGGAAGGTGATGGTCAGAGGGTAGAAAGTTTCAGTCATGCAAGGTAAATAATTTCTGGAGACCTACTATATAGCATAATGCTTATAAGCTAACTACACTGTAGTATGTACTTAGGATTTGCTATGAGAGTAGATCTTAAGTGTTCTTACCACACAGGTATATACAAAATAATAATAATCATAAAGTGGGTAGGAGGAAACTTTGTGAGGTGGTGGATATGTCTATGGCCTTGATGGTGGTGATATTTTAATGGGTGTATACTTATTCCCAAACTCATTGAGTTGTACACATTAAATATGTACAGGCTTTACATGTCAATCACACTTCAATAAAGTGGTTTAAAAATAATGGAAATAAACTTGTGTAATTTTAAGTCACTTAGGTTTTTGATAATTTCTTATAGCAGCAACATGAAACTAACATAGGCAGTGTGGGAGTATTATAAAGAGCATAGACATTGGAATCTAATAGACCTGAATATTGATTTTTTTTTTTTTTCTAAAACAATCTACTAATTGTGTGATTTGGGCAAGTAACTTATTTCTGTGCAATGTTGGATTCTTTATCTGGATGTAATAGTACCTGCTTCAATAGGATTGTGTAAATATTAATAAAATTACCCGAGGGAGAGCACTAAAGCCCTCGAGCAGAGTAAAGGATAATTATTCTCGCTGCCATTTTTAAGTATTTGCTCTATGTCAGGCATTGTATTGGTGCCTTCTATTTGTTATTACATTAATTCTTCCACCAACTCCTTTGGGATGTCCTCACTCAAGAGAATATGACATTCAGATAGACTAAGGTTCATGGCCAGAATCATGTCACCAGAAAGTGAGCGAGTCATAATGAAAACATTTGAAAGAAAAAGAGATGTGTAAGGATGCTTATTTGAGTGATAGGCCATTGATCAGACATCTTAAAGCTTATATCCAATCTCTTCCTAAAGAAAGCCACAAGCAAAGTTATTTCTTAGTGCCTAATTTATTTCTCAGAATGTCTACATGACCCGTTGCCTTGTTAAAGACATATGTGTTTTGTAACCACTACAAGATATACATTGCTAATGTGTAAAAAAGTGAAGGTCTGAAGAGAAAAAAAAAATCAATGATTATTCTTAGGTTTTGAATCCAAGCAAACGCATGGTAGAATCAACTGAACTGAAGAAGGGGTATGACAAAGAGTTCTATTTTGGATTTGTTAAAATCAGACGTCTTTTACACACCGAAATGTCGAGTAGAGAGTCAAAAGGCACTTCAAGAGAGAGCACACAACACACACAACTCAGCGTTCTACCAACTTCCCTTCACTCTGATCCTCAGAACTCTCCTTTTGTTCCTTTCCAATGTCTTTGGTGCCATCAGTGGGCCTCTCTGCTGTGTGCAACCCTCTGGGGACTGGAGATTGGTCTTCAGTTTTGGCTGCTTTTCTCAGGAAGAGAAGACTTGTCTCCAAGAATTTGGTGAATAAAATTTTCTATCTCATAAAAGTTATAACAGCATAATTTGCAGATTTTTAGCTGCCAATATTTATAACCATTGTATAGCTAAGAGTTTCTTTCCAGCTACTTGCTAAAAGTGAATAAGGTTTCCTTATAAGTATGATTAAAATTAAAGACAAGATTTTGATTTGTATTTTAGTGATCTCATGCAAACCGCGTGGATTAGAATTTCTTTTAGCATATAATAGTTCAAAGTTAAAGTGAGATCGCCTAGATGATTTTCTTGCCCTTTGAATAACCACCCAGCTGTGTCTTAACATGTTTCCTTCTATAATCACTGTTCCAGAAGATTGTGAAATAGCATTGTATGTCTTTTCTTGAGAAATATTGACATACTGAAGAATACTAGATGTATTGGCATATAAGGGCTGCAGAAAAATTTTATACAGCATCAAGTTAGATGGGTGACATGGGTTCAGTTGTGTCCCTTCCCTGAACATATGCTGAAATCCTAACTCCCAATACCAAAGAACCTGATCTTATTAAAAATAGGCCTCATTGAAGATATAATTTGTTAGGATAAGGTCATACTGGAGCAGGGTGGGCACTTAATCTAACATGACTGGCGTCCATTTAAGAAGAGGAAAGAGACACAGAGGGAGAAGATAGCTTTGTTGTAACAGAGACAGATTGAAGAGATGCATCTACAAACCAAGGAATGACAGGGGGATTGCCAGGAACAGTCAGAAACAGGGAAGAGGCAAAGAAGGACTGAACCCTAGAGCTTTCAGAAAGAGCAAGGCTCTGCAGGCAGAACTAAGAGACCATAAACTCCTGTTGTTTTTAGTCACCAGTTTGGGTACCTTGGTATGGCAGCCCTAGGAAACTAACACAGTGGAAATAAAGCACAGATACAGTATATGCTGATAGATCGTTTTATTATGCATGGCAAGTTTTTTTTCTTTTTTGATTTTTATACTGCAATTAACATGGAGAAAAAGTAGAAAAAAATCATATAGTTCAGAGAATATTGTTACTACTGATTTAAAATTATTGATTATTGATCTCAGGTGTGGGTTGTTCATGTAACACTATTTGATTGAATTTTCTTTTTTGTTTGAGAAAAACTGGAAATTATTTATGGGTCAAATTATTTTTAAATTTGAATACCATACATCAGAGTACACATATAATACTCTACTCTTCTGAATTATTTTATAAAACATGCTTTTAAATGCACTTTGGATGTATTCGTTATATGAGGGCTAATACAATGTTGCCAGATGGGTAAAGGATTTTTGAGTAGGAAGAATCATCATGAGCACAGAGCAAATAGGACTTCCCGCCGAGCCTGTAGATAAAGAGAAAACATTCAGATTGTTGTTGTTAATACTCTCATGCTTTCTTGTTTCTAAGTGGTGTCTAAATATATTCCTTTGTGACTGAGCAAGAGCTCACAGTTGCCCATTTGTTATCCCCTGCTTTGTCTCCACCAAATGTTAGTCAGAATTCTTTCCTTCCTAGGTGCCCCCGAACTCTGCTTACCCCCAAGCCTCAGCAGGCACTAAGTAGTGGAGCATCCCCTTTTACCAGCTTGTCCTGAGAATCGGCTGACCACAGTGGACACTGTTCCTGTCAGACCCTACTGGTCAGTTCCCTCTGCTTGTCCAATTTCCTCTTAAAAGTTTCTGCTAATCTTTGCTTACCTCTCCTTACCCTATAGAAGAAAAGATAAGCCTTTTTCTGTTCGCTATTGAGATGTTTGCTGAGATTTGAGGGTTCTCCCTATTGCAACGGTCTTTATTCTGGGTAAAGTATCCCCATATCTAAGCTTCGATTTGTTTTGGTTTGATACGACAAAAGATCCTTGACCAAAACCTGTGCCTTGGTTAAAACTTTTCACATCAAAAAGCGTTGTTAAAATTATTCAAAGTAGTTACATAATCAAACTCTAGCTTAGAAGAAATTGCTGCTATCTCCACTACATTTATTTTCATCAACCTCTTATATTACTCATCCTAAATTATTTTGATAGTTTCCAATGGACTTCTTTATTGTCTGTCTGCACTCCATCTCACTCCAGCCTCCATATTCCCATTTGTGTATATGCCATCCAATGACATCACTTCTTTGTCAAATGATATTCTGACTGATGACTGCTGGGTTTTATATCCATGTTTAAAACTAGATAATATGTGTTGAGTGCAGACACTCTGGTCTATTGGTATTTATATCTACTTTGGCTATTCCATTGCATGCTGGTTATGTGATCAAGAAACATCTGATGACTGAATGAATACAAATTTCATTTGGACTTTTATTTCCTAAAATAATAACACAAAAGACAGTATTTATTTCTAGTTGTTTCTTTCCAATCTTTTAAAGAATTCCCTTATTTCCAAGTCTCTAAATCTCATAGCCAAACTAATTTTATACCAAGCTGCTATTACTTTTTCTGGTACTTCAGGGACTGAAGAAATATTGAGTGAATATTGAAAACTCATTGCATGAATTTTTATTCCCCTTTTCACTTCTCACATGAGGTTCAGTGGTTCAGTTCTGCATTTTAGTCCACTTGGCTTTTCAGTTTGAATGCTATTCTCTCTCAGACTTAAGGGAGACAAGTTATCTTCTTTAGCATCCCCTACTTAAACCAAGCAAAACATATACATAAAGCAAAATTCCCTGAAGGAAAACAACAACAAAAACAAAGAAACAGACAAACAACAGCAGAGCATTGTCTGTTTTCTGACAGGCATACGTGCTAGACACTTTTGTTTCTTAATCTAACCCTGACAATTTGAATCCATTTCTTTTTTTCTTATTTCATGATTTGATGTTTCATTCAACCCATCATGAAATTTATTGATAGCCATTCCTAGGGCTTCTTTCTCATGTTGCTTTTAAGTCTTTCTATTGCCAACCTATTTCAGTCCTCCCACCCCTCTGCTTAAACAGTGCCTACACATTTCATCCACATTTCTGTGAAGAATGGTATTTTTAATATACCATTTATGATCAAATATCTTCAGCTCTTACCTAATGCCTAGGGAGTCAAGTTCAGACTCTTTGCCCTATTATTGATGGTAACAGGGACTTCCATTTGAAGAAATTCTCCAAGTGCATTTAGTAGATAATAACAACAATAAACAAACACATAGGGACAGAGATTGGATTGGTGGTTACCAGAGGGGAAGGGGGGAGGGAGGAGGGTGAAAGGGATAATTCGGCACATGTGTGTGGTGATGGGTTGTAATTAGTATTTTGGTGGTGAACATGATGTAATCTATGCAGAAATAGAAGTACAGTGATGTACACCTGAAATTTTTACAATGTTATAAACCAATGTTACGGCAATAAACAAAAAATTAAAAAAATAAAAAAATAATTGAAATCCTTTGCAGCTATTTCACCTTTGAATTGTAGGCCTCTTTTCTTTTATCTCCAAAAATATTGCTGTATTTTGGTGTGAAATATTGACTCTTTCGCAAAATTAAGAACATGTAGTGGTGTTTTAGATAAAATAGACTTGCTGAAAAGTGAATTGCTAATATTTCCTTATCTTCTAGTTGGTACTATATTAGAGCAGTAGTCCCTATCCTAATCGCTCAAGGCAAAGCTTCTCAAACTTTGTGGTGTTGTAAACCATATAGGAATCTTACCAAAATGCAGATTCTGACTCAGTAGTTCGGGATGTGGCTTCAGCCTCTAAATTCCTTACAAGCTCCCACATGGTGCTTTTACAGCTGTCCCAAACATTACATTTAGAAGAATAAGGTTTAAACAACGTCCTGGCACAGACTGAGTGGCAGGGCAGGCTGCAGTCACAGTTATACACAGCTCTGATGAAGGGCTTTTATGTAATATGTCTTTTAATAGGCTCACCAATTCTACAGAGTGGTAAAGTATTATGATAATACCTGTTTTATTCATGATAAAATTGATGTTGAGAAAAGATGAAGAATAGTTCAAGATAATGAAACTAGTAGTTGTCAAGAGTGGGGTACAAACACAGGTGTTCCCCTCCCCAAAGCCCAGCCTCTTCACCATAACAGGAAAGAAGTTTTCTTTCGTTAACATTTAGATAAATAAATACACTTCCGGAGAGCTACAGGAGGACGCATTTCTTAAACTGGGGCTGCTTTGGTTTCATGGCTTGCTTTTGTTTTTTTGTTGCTATTAACTGTCACCATTAATATTTCTGGAGAACATAAAATGTCACTAGACCCAGCTTACCTCTGTTATCATGTCCTGTGGGTTTGAGCAGCATTCTAAGGATTTGGAGATGGATTAAGAAAAGGATCAGGACCGTTTTCTGGAAATGGTTGATATGATGGATTTCCCTGATATGGCACAGATTGATCATGCTTTCTCTGTATACAAACAAAAGGAAAGACAACATTGCAGAGAATTGAGACAATGACAATGCAAATATTTCACAATAATTTCACTTAAAAAACGTAGTTTGTTCAATTAGACCTTATATATCATCTCCGTGATTGTATTTTCAAACAGTTGATTAGATTTTCCCTTTTTAATGAGAAAATGTTGAAGAGAAGGTAAAAATGATAGAGTTTCCATTTTTACTGTTTGTTGACAATTTTGTTCATTTATAATACATGTGGGGCATTGATTATAGCCTACCACTCAAAAAAGGTTTAAATATTCTTCATAATATTATCTGCAAACTACTACGTTGCCCATCCTTGACTACTCCAGGAAGAAGCAATTTACTAAATGAAATTTTCTATCTTTTTTAGCATGGTAAGGTTAACCTAATGATTTCACCACTCTCTAAAAAAATTAGAAGGTGGAAATTTACCACACTATTTGTGTTTTTAGCAACCTCTATGCTACGTTAGGCATATGCTATCCTTAACAGAATTAGAATTTCTACTACTCTTTAGATCAAGGCAATTCTTTAACAACAGAGGCACTTAAGATCTGATAGAATAATTGGCTTCTTTAGGGTGGCATTATGAGTTTCCGTCTAAATGCTACTAGTACACAAGACTTTTGGGTCTTTTACCTGTGTATCATAAATAAACAAAATCAATGTTTACTTAAGTCCTTCATTATATAGATAAATTTCAGAGATAAGTAGAATACATACTCAGAGAAGAAAATATGTTTGTACTCTACCGCATTATCACAGCAATACTTACATGGTATATTCCTCTATGCCGATGATGTTTCTGTTAAAATAAAGAACAGATTAAAAATTGAATACATGTTTAACTTCTAGTTTTCTAGAAAGTGAGAGTGTCTTACCTCTTCAGAAGAATCAGCACCCTTGGAAAAAAGAAAAGAAGAAAATAGTTAACATCTTAATTTTATAACTCTGGAGTGTAAAAATGCACTTAAGTGCTACAATTATGATTAAACAAAATGGACACTACATCTTGGGTTACTGATACACTAAACTAGTTTCTTTTTCGTATAATGATGTACTTAAAATGAGTGAAGAGTAGGCTTTTGCTATAAATAATTTGCTACATTCAAATATCAATTCGCTTTGGTTCAAATATATTTTGTGTGCCTGGGAGAAAACCTGTCACTGTGAAGGGAAGAGTGAAAAATGAACAGTTAAACTTTGGATTTCCTACAGACAACTGTTTTTATATGAATATGTTTGGAGCAGCTCAAAAGCCACTTCCATTCAAATATTTGTTGTGCTGATAGAGTCTGGTATTATGTTTTTCTCTCTTCTTCATGATTTTTATTTTTTCCAGTTCCATCCTTTTATAAAAAGATAACGTAATAAACTGTGGTGTTACTACCAATTTGTGTTTGAAACATCCACTAGAACTTGGATGAATTGAAATATTATTATTATTTCTTGATGAATTTCTCAGTAACTAGATAAAGTATACCAAAGTAAAAACAACCATTAATTTTAACAGGAGAAGTAATAAAGGAGGGTGGAGAGGAGGAGGAGAAGGAAGAGGAAGATGAAGGGTTTTCAGAGAGGTCAAGTGTTTTGCCTGGACACACAGAAGTGAATGTCAACACAAGTTGGGAACTGCCGACATTTGGTAGGTCTAGAGCTTTTAATATGTAAGTGTCTTTAATCAGCCCCTGAGTTCTATTTTATGGACCTTTTCAAAAATGTTATTCTTACCTTAAGCTAATTACACTGGAGCATTTGTGTGTTTTTAGTGTGTTTGTACTCAAGATTTGTCAAAGTCCTTAATCAACTTACGTAGGTGAATTCAAGGAAAATGTCCACACAAAAACATTCAAATTTATAAAGCCATGTTCAGGTAAATGCAGAGAGAGGCCGGAACCCAGGAAATCAGAGAGATGTTTTGGAGAATTATTGAGAACATATTCTTCAAAATTTCCTAATATACTTACAATCATGGCAATCAGGAGAGCCATGATAAAAGGCAAATGCAAGGATCTTCATGTTTAGATGAGTCCTGAGAAAGCATATATGAAAAATCAGTAGCACATTCATTCCTGTATCACATATCAGACATTTGTCAATCGAGCTAAGCTCCAAGCATTGTGAAACATACTAAAATACGAAGACAATTGAAACACATTGCCTGACATCATGGAACTTAGGGCATCGTGGGGGACGTTGGTACTAAAGATAAGTGTTCTGATTGCAGAAACACTAAAGTGCTGTAAAAACAGATAAAATGGACATCTTAAACAGATCGAGAGAATGGTGGTATTAAAGTAAATAAAAAGCAAGCTTGTGTTAGATGATATGGAACGAATAAAGAGATTTGTTGGGAGCCTGCAAAGAAACAAAAATGAGAGAGAGGATAGCATGTAGGAAGCAAAATAGTTCAGCATGTAGGAAGGACAAAAATGGAGCCAGGCTGACCACTCAGATGGTTGTGAGATTATAGAGGACTTACATCGTTATATTAGGGGTAATGATTGAGGCAGAATTGAAAGAAATGTTTGGAAGGTAGAATGACAAGCCAAAGGGACTGGTTTTATAATACAGTTAGCGAAAATTAGTCAGTTTCTGGCTTGAAAATTTTAGGTGCTATAACCCTGGTATTAGAAAATTAATGATACTGGGTAAAGAAAAATCAAATTGGAATGAAGTTTCACAGAAAATATTTGCAGATACTTTGAGAAATTGAGTTGTTAAAAATGATTTAATCTTCCAAATGATCTTATTTAACACAAATAACCTACTCTGGGACTCCTTGATATGTTTTTGTAATGCTGTCTATGCAAGTGAACCCAATTTGTTGCTGTTGAAAAAGACGTAAAGTTAATTAGTTACTTCTGAATTATGGACATCTAAATAGAAGTATTTTGCAAACTATAAGGTGAACAAAGGGTAAAAGATTTTTTTTCTCCTGATCATTTTTAGCCATTAGTTTTGATAGAACATTACAGTAATATCTTTTGTCTAATGATAGAAGAAATTACTCTTCTGCTAAATTACTCTAAACCTCAAACATATGAAGGAGAACTCGGTACTGACGGTATTTCCCTTGTTCCTTATATGCTGATTTTGCCTAATTGGTTTAAACTCAGCACTGTGGCATTAGACAAACTGTAAAAACTATATATTTCTTGACAAAGTTTTTCTATCATTTACTACTTAAACCAAATATTCAGTCATGTTATGATGCAAAAAAGGATGCAACTTTTAGTGTTGTTTATATGTGGAATTATATCGAAAGTGGCAAATTGAGGGCAATTCGAAGAGTGGTCTTCTCTAGATAGATAGATAAATAGATAGACAGATAGATAGATAAATAGGTAGATAATTAAAGGACTTTGGGAAAATATTTCCCAAAGAACACGATGATAAAAGCTTGAAATGCTAAAAACTTTCTTTTTCTAAACAAATTGCAAATGAAATGAAAATATGTTAAGTAAAAATGAATTATTAAAACAAACGAGTCTCTATATGGTATTAATTATGCTGAAAAACAGAAACTATTTTGAATGATGTAAAGGACAATGAAAAGGCTTAGAAAATGAACTAGAGATGGTAATAAAGTAACTTTGAAACAGGTTACTTAAACCTTGAATCAACACATACATTTGCAAAAAGAAAGCTTATACTATTCAAAGAGATCATTTTCCTATAAAATTTAAACTTCAACTTGAAGTTAAAGATAAAGGTAATTATTAACAAAGTGGATATCATATATTTAGTCAAAAAAATAAAAAGGCTTCTAGGTATCCTACAAACAGAGAAGGTGGCACACATGCCCTCCATTTTCTACATCATTCACTTTGTAAAATGATTGCTGTCAATTCAGAGGCACTGAGATTCTAAACTCACCTTCAGATCCTGACATAGCGTCATCATTTCCTTAAATGTTTTTTTATGCGAAATCATCAATCAATAATATACATTTTACAAACTTTTTTCAATTTACTCTAGTAAACAAAAGATTAGAATAAGACATCATATTAGATTGTACGTGAATATATTACCTTTTACTGAAGATGAGACTCAAGAGTCAGAGATGCTGAAATTCTGAAGCTCTAAGAAAGGTTGGGCTTTTCTAGAGGACTCATCTATGTAAACACACCTAAATCCTCCATTTATTATTCTAAATCATGTCAATAATGGGGTCATATTATGGAACTGGAAATAATGCCCAAAACCTGTCCCCACAAATACTAAGAATAAACTTAGGGTGATTTTGCAAGAGAAGATTGTGAAGCAGAGTGATCAGGAACCAAATGGACCCAGAAAATGTTAATCCCAGTGTTAGTCTAGGCATAGTGTGAATAAGACAAAGGGAAAAGTGTGCAGGAGTAAATCAAGCATACAAATGAATTGAAATGGTAAAAATGTTTCTGTAGAACATCATCTACTCTATTTCAACAAATGCGTGTCCAAGTTGGAACAAATGTATGTCAAAAATGATATCATCTTATCAAAATGTTCCCTGTTGCCTAACAAATGGTGATAACTGTAATCAGGCAATGAGTCATCATTTATTTCTAATGTGGTTCCTACAAATTATTAAATTGTACTTTTATTCTACTGACTTTAGAATATTTTAAGTCTGAAGGTATATTCAAATGTTTGGAAAAATTTGGTAATCTTCTGGCATTGTATATTAAAATAATTCCTGTTTTTAAAGTCAAATGACCATAGGAGCTCAGTACTATAAATCTCCCGTAGTAACTAGGTGCATATATTTTGAAATGTAATTTATTTCCTCCATGTCTTTAGGGGCTCAGGTTCCTCAATGGAAGCCATGTGTTGACATGATTATACTAAAGAGAAGGGAAAATTAGGTTTCACTAGGTCCCTAGGCTGATGCAGATTACAAACTGACCTCTTTACTACTGGTTGGATAACTCAGTGTACTCAGAACTGAATATCATAAAATCATTTGTAAAGTTTAAATAAATTATAGATCCTAGTCCATTGTTACTCAAGGTGTGCCATATTTGGGACCCTCAGAATCAGTGTCACTTGAGAATTTATTGGAAATGCAAATACATAGGCCTTTCCAGACATGTTGAATCAAGATTTTGGAAAGGCACCAGTAATCTCACTTTAACAATGTGTATAGGAGATTCCCTGAGTACCATAAGGTTTAAGAAGCAACATCATAAAACCACAAATGCATTATTTGTCTATAGACTTGATCCTATTAATAGGACTTAAGGTCTAATTTTGTTTCAGTGTTTTAAGGACATAACTGGTAGGTGAATTTTCAAAGCTATATTTGAGCATCCCATTAAAAATTATTGTTATTTTCCGGGTAGTTTACAAAATAATTTAATTCTTTATTATGCATTTAAAGAATTAAAGTCAAATCCCATTTAAATAATTCTTGTTGTTCTTTTTTCACTGTTTTCTAAGCATCAAGATGTATAGTCTCTTCTCAAGTGCAAAGCAAATCTAATCTTGATATATTCTCAACAGGAAAACGATACATGGAGTTCAGTAATCATTGAGATGAGTGTGATTTTCAAAAATAAACCTTGCTTTATTCATTTTGAAACTGTCAAATCATTTTCTTCCTTCCTTCCTTATTTCTTTTATGTCCCCCTCCTCACTGCCTTTCTTCTCCTCCTTTCCTCCCTCGTTTATTTCTCCACAGATTCATTCAGCCCATGTTACTAGACTCTATGTTAATAGACGTATGAAATTCATAGCCTAGTGAAGAAAATGTGAACTAATGCTCCAAAGGCACAACCACACAATGACAGCAACAAACACAAACTGCCAGTAATAAAATCTGATAGATGCTAACATACACATTTAAAACCTACAATTAAACTCAACTCACTTATTTTAGTTTGGGACACCAAAATGTACGCATTATCCCAACAATTATTTTCTGCTTCACACTATAGGAAATGTGGGGATTATGTATGACAGTGGGAAACAAGAATAGTGGACTCTAACACAAGAGTAACCACCTTGTGTTAGTTATGGTTTCATCCTCCAGGAACAGAAGGTCATTTTAGAAGTTTGATGGACCAGAATATATCCTGATATTTTAGAATTAAGTAAAACTGATATCTTATCCTCCATAAACAACCACCATACTGTTTGAAAAATGCCAGGTCTTTCATTTACATGGGAAAAGTCAATAAAGACCTACTGCTGTATCACAGGTGTGACATTAAATTGGTGGCATAAGGATGCAACTTGTGAATGGGTATTAATGGTGATATTTATGCTGGATTTTCTTTCTCCATTTCCTCCTCCTGTTCTTCTTCATCCTCCTCCTCTTCCTGCATTTCTCCTGCAATGAAAGCACGGTCTACAGTCAATGACAAAACCCACGAAGTTTTTGTATTTCACAAAAAGACCATTTTGTGTTATATCCCTGTGTGATTTACTAAAACAAAAAATACTGCAACTGACAAATATAGAACAGGATATGACTGCTTTCTAGATAACACAACATCTCCTAAGCTTCGGGAATACAAAGTGACAATCTCTTATTTCTGCCTTTGAGGGGCTTACCTTATGTTATGGACTGAATGCTTGTGACCCACAAATTCATATGATGAAACCCTACCCCTCAATGCAGTCTATTAGGAGGTGGGACCTTTGAGAAGTAATTAGGTTTAGATGAGATCATGAGGATAGAGCCCCCGTAATGGGATTAGTGCCCTCATAAGAAGAGGAAGAGACACTAGAGCTTCCTCCCTCCACCATGTGAAAATAGAGGAAGAAGGCAGCTGTCTGAAAACCAGGAAGAGGCCCCATAACAAGAACTCTGCTGGCACCCTGATCTCGGACTTTCCAGCCTCCAGAACTGTAAGAAATAAATGTCTGTTGTTTAAGCCACCAGTCTGTAGTATTTTGTTAGAGCAGCCTTAGCTGACTAACACATCTTGTAATTTGTGAAACAGACTAGGTTAAAGGCAACTGCAGATAGAAGAGTGCAGGAAAGGGTTGAATATATGAGTCAAAATTAACAAAAAGGTTCAGATTGGAGCTGAAGATTTAAGAGATTATTGATTGTAATAAAATTGTGAAAATTGAAGAGATCATATAGAAAAAAATGTGTAGGTCAGAAGAGAAGTAGACTGAGGACAGAACCCCTAGATAAGACCAATGTAATGTGTGAGAAAAAACGGTGAAGTCCATGAAAATCTCCTAGAAGGGAGGGAATAGCAGAAGAGAGGAGAATTGCCAGACAACTGGTGAATTGTGGGAGCCAAGGAGATGAAATTTCAAGAAGGAAGCTTAATCGTCAGGAACAAATGTTACAAAAACCTTGGAGGTTGCTTAATCTCTTTAAACTCCAATTTTCTTATCTGTAATAGTTATACTAATAGTTAAGAATGGATTAAATGAGAATGTATTTAAATCACATTGCAAAGAGAAAATGTCCAAGTATAAACGTTGTGTTATCATTTTATCATCATAATCTTCATTAGAAAGAAAGAACTCACACAAGTCAACAACAAAAAAAAGCAAACAATCCAATCAAAAAACAGGCAGAGGATATGAACAGACATTTCTCCAAGGAAGATATACAGATGGCCAATAGGCACATGAAAAGATATTGAACACCACTAATCATCAGGGAAATGCAAATCAAAACTACACTAAGATATCACCTTACACCAATTAGAATGGCCATAATCACCAAGACAAAAAATAACAAATGTTGGAGAGGTTGTGGAGAAAAGGAAAGCTTCATTTATTGCTGGTGGGAATGCAAACTCATGCAGCTTTTATGGAAAACAGTATGGAGATTCCTCAAAAAATTAAAAATAGAAATACCTTATGATCCAGCTATCCCACTACTGGGTATTTATCCAAAGAACTTGAAATCAACAATCCTAAGAGGCTTATGCACCCCTCTGTTCATTGCTGCATTATTCACTATAACCAAGAAGTGGAAGCAACCCAAGTGTCCCTCAACAGATGATTGGATAAAGAAGATGTGGTGTATATACATATATATACAATGGGATAGTATTCAGCCATAAAAAAGACAAAATTGCACCATTTACAACAACATGAATGGACCTGGAAGGTATTATGTTAAGCGAAATAAGCCAGACATAAACAATTTCACTCATATGTGGAAGATAAACTAACACATGGACAGAGAGAACAGTTTGGTGGTTCCCAGGGGTAAAGGGGTTGGGGATGGGCACAAGGAGTGAAGGGGTGCATTTATATGGTGATTGAAAATAATAATGTACAACTGAAATTTCACAATGTTATAAACTATTATGACACCAATACAAAAATTCTCTGCGGATGAAGGTTAAAATGAAAAACAAAGCACAGTGATGAAATAGTTTTGGAAAATATGAGTCTCCTGACCTGTAAGAATATAGGGAGAAAGTTAGAAATCTGATCAGACACAGATCAATTTACAGAAGAGTGAAGGTGGGAAGTTGAAGGCAGTTGTGGGAAATGGACTCAATTTTCTCTGTGAAACAGGTGATTGTTTTCTAGAATTGACTCATGAGTGAAATGAGTTAGATGCTTCAGAAAATTAATA
Organism: Ceratotherium simum simum; assembly: GCF_057802395.1. Taxonomy (NCBI): domain Eukaryota; kingdom Metazoa; phylum Chordata; class Mammalia; order Perissodactyla; family Rhinocerotidae; genus Ceratotherium; species Ceratotherium simum. Next base: position 56,668,265 of record NC_141907.1, on the reverse strand, counting down.
ATACTTATTGAAGGAAAAGGGTGAGAGTAATATGACCAAATACAAGAAACAGATTTGGTAAGCAGTATCCTATTCTATGTTTAGAAAACATAAGAGGAACCTTTTCTTTCATACGGAACTGAGTGTAATTAAATGGAAGCATGAGCAGCAGCGTAAGGAAACTTAAGGGGTTTCCAGAACTGGGACTTTAGCAGGTAGGGCTCCTCCAAGCCAGAGCTTCACAGGAGTTCTTTGAGTTGTTGCAAGTATATACTAAATGATAAATATGAAATTCTGGATTAGGAGAAAATGAACCTAATTCAAAAGGAACAGAGAAAATAAAAGGATATGGAAAGATCAAGGGCCTAGAGGTTTCTGTAAAGTCAAGTAAAGATTCCTTTGCTTCCATCCAAGTCACTTTCCAAAATACAAATAAGATCATATCTGCTTCCTGTGGCTTCCCTCTCAAACCAAAGTCTAAACTTGACCCACAAACTCTTGTAACCTACACACCCCTTTCTTGTGACCTAGTTTCTTTGTTTCACATCTTGCCGCCTTCTCTATCCAGGCTGGACTCCTTGAAGTTTCCTTAAACACAACAAACGTATTACTTCTGCAGTGAATTTGCATTTGCTACTCCTTCTACTTGGACTTTTCTTCCTCCATGCTCACTCCCATAATTAATTTATAACTTTCTGTCAATATCACTCTACCAGAGAAGATGTTCTTGACTCTCCTATGTAGAATTGCCTCTGTGCCCTTGCCCTGCCTTTTATTTCTTTAGAGCACTTATCACAACCTGAGAGATTATGGATTATTTGTTTACCTCTTGGCTGCCACTCCTAACTACAATGTAAGGCTCATGAGGGCCAGGCTTTATTCTCTTTTCTTCCCTGCTATGTCTTCAGCACCCAGAACAGCACTTGAAGGCTAACCACTCAATAAATAGTCACTGAATAAATATTTGTTGAATGGAAGTCATTGTTGACACGCATGATGAAGGGCATTAAGAGGTTCATATTTTCAGTGCCTGCCTTCTGCTACTGAGTGACATCAGGGGTTCTCTTTTAGCTCTATGGACTGTGGTAGGAAATGTGAGGACCCTGGAGAAGTTTTAGCATAATTACTGTGGGAAATGGAACCAGGACCAAATCAGGGAAATGTTAGAATAGATAGTTCAGAGAACCTAGCTGAGGATGTGGGCCATATATTTGGAGTAGAAGAAATAGGATGAAAAGTTAGAATTAGTTGATCTCCAAGTCTTGGCTATCGCGATGTACACCTGAAATTTTTACAATGTTATAAACCAATGTTACTGCAATAAACAAAAAATTAAAAAAAAATAAATAAATAAAATAAAATAAGCCAAAAAAAAAAAAAAGAATTAGTTGATCTCAAAGAAACTCTCATATAAAGTTGCTTCAATGCTACCCAAACTCAAAAAGTAAGTGGTTAAAGGAATGGTTATGCCAGCTTAGTCTGTCAATATGAAAAATAGAAATAAGAACTATACACATAAGATTGTGCTTGAAGATTAGTTCTTTTAGAAAGAAAAAAGAGGAGTTTCTATGAGTTAGAAGCAGCAGTGAAAAGAGATTAACAGTTAGAAATTACAACCATGTCCTCAAACATCAATTAGGAAGGCAAGCATCACAAAACACAGAGACCACGTTGTGTCATGGTCTTTTACTTTGCATTGTCTTTTTGATAATGCTGCCAAAACATGGTGGTAGTGAGGCGTGATAAGAGAGATGAGAGAATATGTGTCAAAATTGGACTTTCCCCTCAAACCTATTCAGAAAAAGAAAATAACAGATCAGCTCTACAATTTGTACTGTATTCTACCCATCTCCTAAATTTAAATCTAGATAAAAATGAGAATAATACTTTAATTCATCTTATGATGACATGAGTCAAGGTGTTTTACTTCATGGAATGTGGACTGAATGTCTTTCTGAAAAGAAATGAAACAAAGAATCAGTGACAGTTTAACTCTCAATTCAAGAGAAATCTCTCATCTACAGCAATGCCAGGACAGTATTCTTTGGTATAAAATCAACTAGTACATTAGCAAACACAAAGTTTTGACTAAAAGAGTACAGAATTGAGAAAGCAAGTGAAGGTGACAGACCATTAACAACAATTCCTTTCAGAGAAATCCTGCTGTGACAATGTGGTTCTCAAATGGCCTAGGAGTCAGCCCTCCTGCCTGGGATCCCTTCACACAGGTCTACAGTTGGTAAGGCAAAGCAAACATCACACTTTCACACTCAAGTGTAAAAGACAACACTCATTCTGGGTGAGTGAGAAAATCAGTGATGTTTACTGGAATAAGATCTATCTTGTCAAATAAAAAATGAACGGAATAATAAAAATATATTTTACCTGACTGGGAAGGATGTTCACCTTCTCAATCACTCACATTTCTGCAAAATAAATTACAATTTAATGTAATAATTCTGGAAGTATGAAAAAAGCAATTTTAAAGTCTTAAATAAAATGAAAATGTCACGACTAACTCCCTGAGAGATGTTGGCAGATTCCTTAGGGGAAAAAATTTTTTTTGATGACTTACTTTCTCACGTCATTTTCCATATGTATACAAAAGAAGCAAAGAACCACAATCATTACCTGGAAACTCCAGGTAAAATACTTTGCTTCTGCCTGAATTATAGTGTAAGTGTGACCATAGTGTAAAATCAATTTTATTTTATATTGCAAAGTCACATTTTCTCTAGATAACTAACTGATTATATTCCAGATAGCTGACTCATTCTCTTCTCCTGCTCAGCTACAGTGGGAATAATTACAGGTCTTTGCAAAAATCAACAACTACGGGAGGAAATTTTTTATTTTTCCTCAGACCGCTTTCCTCTTTTTTAGAGATAAAGTATCTAGCAGGAAAGTACGGCAATCCTTCAGCAATATTGGGATTAGCTCTTTAATGGAACCAGAAAGGCATGAGTCTTGTTTCAGAATTCATTTTGTCTCTGTTCACAAGGTATATTTAACATCATGGCCAGAGTGACAACATTACTACTGTTCGGTGACCTCTAGAACAATAGAGGGGATATTTCTGAAGATTCTAACAGTGCAGGAATCTAATCTGTTCATTTACATGTCTGCATTATTGGTGAACCTTCCCCAAACTTGCGACACTCTATATGAGTGTTGAGGGTCAAGTCGCATAGAATGCAGTATCTGTTACTAGCTTCCAGAACATCGTATTGCTAACAAAGTTCCTTATCTCAGTGGAGGAGGGGAAATCTATATCAAAGATCTATAAAAAGTGATCTATAAATAGAACAAATTTTTATTTTTTGTTTCAGTCTTAAATTGAATCTGTGTGTTTTTCATTTAGTGGGAAAACCTTCACAGTACTTTATTGGGTGAAAATTAGTTGATGTGGGTTTCTTTACAGTCTTCTACAATATAAACATTTAAATCTCTATATTTGGAGTAAATCTTATTCTCCTTAATGCATTTCCCAGTTTTTGCAATTGTTTGGGCACTTGGGTTTATCATAAAGTCAATAAATTTGTCACATTTTAAATACAGACTGGTTTGTGAGTAAACATGCTTAGGAATCTGAACTATTTTACAAACAATATTAAGTTCTTCAGGGGAAAAATATGTTTCATTTAGTTTTATAATTTAGGTTGTAATTAGTATGGGTTAGCAAGCGTCTCCTCACATACAAAAGTCAAAATTGTAGGCTGAAGTAATTCTTGATATGAATACTTGATACACAAATCCAACACTATCCTTAAGTTCTAAGAAAATGATGGTGAAAAAGTAGTTGTCATTATCTTAGGACTGCTAATGGCTTCATTTTATTCTAAGCTGAATCAAACAATTTCTTGAGGCAAACTATTGGAACAAAAACAAAGTAGAGAATGGTTGAAGGATAACAGAGTGAAAGGAAGATGTGAAAGATCAATTACTGATACTTTTTTCTTTTTTTCTCATATTGTTTACATGTGGAATGCAAATCCCACATTTTACTTTCGAGTTGGCTATAACTTGAAGACAGTGCCAAAGCCCTTCAATACGTATCCATGAGACATAGAATGCATGAGGTAGCCAAGGCTCTGAGCACCAAAACACCTTGTGAGGAGAGGAGTGAGCAGTTGAGGTCGGAGAAGGGGAGGGTGTTCCCTGTATGTTAAGGAACAAACTATGAGTTACTCCTGTAATGTTGTTTAGAACGATAATGAATATGATATTTATTACATTTTATAGAGTTTTTAACATATAAAGCACTTTCATATCACGTAACTAGTTAAATAATTTTTATAAATACTATCATTAGTTCCTCACAGCGGGGTAAAATGAAGCTCAGACAAAATGAGGTATTTTCACTCGGCCACATGGCTAGAAAATTGCCGAGTTCCAACTCACGGTCAGACACGCCTAATGCAAGTTTAGATTTTTGTCACATATTGCTGTCTTGTGTCTATCCATCATGGAATCCAAACTATTGTTATTACGTATGGTGATACTCTGACACTGTTCTGACAAACCATGATGTATCTGGGGCCCTTATCTACCCTGCCAAAGCAAGTGTGTTCTCAAGGAAATTCAAACACAGAGTATAGTGCATGCTTTTCCATCTGTAGCTAGAACTGCAACTCCACTACAACAGTGAGGGTATCTCAAAACGTCTGTGGCATTAGAGCCCTCTGTGGCATCACAGGAAGGAAAGTTTTAGTGCTGTCTTTAATTGCTGGTTAATAGCTCAGAGCCACAGAGTTTGAATATAATCAGTGGTGCCCACCCTCTATCCTCTGCATATAGTAAATGTGCTGAGATTTTCCCTTTGAATGAGAATGGAGTTGCTTAAACGTCCCATTATACTTACACGCTTAGCATGAGCAACAGCCAGAAGGCAGGCAAGGATAAGGAACTTCATGTTTACTCAGTCCTGTGAACATAGACACAGAAAATCAGTAACACATTTCCTTCATTCAACTTTTTTTTTTTGCATCTATGTATTTTTGTCACAGATAATGAACAAAAGGCAATGAAATAAATGAATGCATGATAAATTCGTGCCTAAGAATAAAAGTAATTCTATTTAAACATAAATTATCTTTAAAAACTAAAATACAACTTAAACTCTTGGGTTTTAAGATGAAAATTCTTTTGGCCAATGTCTTTTAATTACATAATTCATCATGAATGCAATTATTTCCTTATTATTTAATTATTTGGTATTTCAACAGATATGTTCAGAGTTCCTACACATACCTGACTATTCTAGGCATAAAAGGGTGAACAAAACAGACATACTTGTTAAGCCATGTCTTCTTCAACAATTCTTCAAATCCTTCTTAAATCTCTATGATCAACTTTTCCTTGGTACTAATTATTAGGAATGCAAAATACAACAGGAACTCATTTTTAAATCAGATTTCAGGTTAGCCAGAACATGCAGAGCCAGCCCTAGTCTAGTGGTTAAGACCCGGCACTCTCACCTTTGAGGTCTGGGTCCACTTCCTGGTGAGGGAAGGACACCATCTGTCTATCGCTTGTCATACTGTGGTGGCTGTGTGTTGCTGTGATGCTGAAAGCTATGCTATTGGTATTTCAATACCAGCAGGGTAACCCACGATGGACAGGGTTCAGCAAAGCTTCCAGACCAAGACAGACTAGGAAGAAGGACCTGGCCACCCATTTCCAAAAAAAAATGGTCATGAAAACCCTATGAATATCCATGGAGCATTGTCTGATTTAGTGCCCGAGGGTGAGAGGATGGCACTAAAAGACCTGGCAGGGTCCTGCTCTGCTGTACAAAGGGTCACCAGGAGTCCGAGTCAACTCCACAGCACTAACAAAGACAAAATTTGTTGATAAATTTGTTTCTCCTTCTAGAACTGAAATGAAGGAGACTTGCGTTAGTATCTCTTTTCTATCTATCAAGTCTCTCCTTTAGTGGAACTCATGATAAGCAATTGCAAATATAGCATGGATGAATGCCGGCAAGGTGAATATTCCTATTCAGAAAATACAGCTGCATCCAGGCTCTTATCCTATCAATCATGTTATTATTTTTCTCCCATAAGATAATTTGGAAAAGTTGCCTGATCCCTTTTCAACATTAGGAGGGCCAAACTGAAGAAGAGAATCAAGCTTTGGGACCAATGCCATTTAAAGGTAAAAATCTCCCTCTCAAATTAATCTCCAGCTGGCCTAGGTGTGCAGTGTAGCCTCAGTAGTGGAGTGTTTCAGAGGAGGGGCCCTACAGCTGGACATCTCGGTTGGAATCCTGCTTCCTCCACTTATTCCATGCACTGTGATCATGGGCAATCGATTTCACCTCCCTGAGTGTTGCTTGCACCATCTGTATATTAGATGATAATGTTAACTACCTCACAGGTTTATGTGAGCGTGAAACTAGTTAATATTGGCAAAGCGTTTAGAACTGTGGATGACACATTTTAAGTGCTCAATAAATATCACCTATTACTATTGGATTGGCCATTGTATACTTAGTCATGTTGCCCCTGTATACGTAATATTTTTCTACACATACGTATAGATTTTGACCAACAGTTTAAACTTGGAGATGTCTATATATTAAAAAAAGATGTAAATTGAAGGAGGTAAAACTTGATAAGAAAGAAAACTTTAATATCACAAAGAAAATATTAGGGAGAAAAGGAGGCGACCATACAAAGAGCGCCTTCAGTGTGGCTCACAGCTGACTCAGGTCTCCATCATGACTCTGAATCTATTGTGGAGGCGAACAGAATCTCGGTTGAAATCTCAAAGGGATAGACAGTGGCTTCAAGTAGGAAAGAAGTCTTTATGTATTTCAAAAAGAAAAAAATATGAATTTTTCCACAGGAATTGCTCTAGGAAAGTTTGTCACAAAATAGCTCAACTTATAAATAAGTCTTGAAAATATACATCTTCCCCAAGAAGAAAGGATGGTTCAGAGCTTCCTGCCCTACTGAAAGGTGAAAGGAAAACATGAGTGACCATTGTGGACATTGGTGCTTGTGAAGAATTCTACTCAAGGCCATTATTTCCGGCTGAATGTATCCAGAGAGGACATTTTCTATAATTTCCTAAAAATAGTTACAAAAAGCATATGCAGTAAATTACACAAATAAATCATTTGTGAATCAAAAACTTTATAGCAAATTTAATTATTTTATAAGCTAAATAATGATTTTAATAGAATTTAACTAAATGTGTTTTTCTTTGATGTTGTGTTCTTTACTGAAGAATTGTTCCTGTTTCAATTGTTGCTCAATGTCCAGGTTTAAAGGCACTTACCTGGCTCAAGACGCAGCAGTTAATTCAAGAATCTTAAAAGTTTCTCTTAAAAGAAAAAGAAACTTTGATGCATTTTAATTCACAAAGAATGTTTACATCTCATGTAAAATATGTAGGACATTTTTTGGCATCTAACATTCAAACTTAAATTGTGAAAGTCTTATGTTCTGTAATGAAAAGGATCTCCAAAGGGTACATGCCTGTCTAGGAAAGTCAATCACATGGAAAAAATAAAATAGAAAATATCATACAGGGAATTGTTAGATCTGGGATTCAATCCTAGGACTTCTCATGCTAAAATATTAATATTTATACAAAATTGTCAGCTTTCTGGATTCAATTTCCTGCTCTACTATTTACTCCACATGTTAAAAACAAGTACTTAAATCAAATATGAAGGGAAACTATTAAATATAGCTTGAGAAATTCATTTCACCTCTGTAATTTTCAGATCCTTTTTGAAAACAAGTTAATATTATCTATGTCATCCTATTTCAAGGAATTGTTGTAGGAATCAAGCAAAATGTATACACAAATGTTTAGGAATTGCGATCCAATATAAAATTCATTCTTTATCACTATTGTCGTGATTTTATATTGGTGTATTTGAACTTTATAATTTTTTATTTTAATTAATGGCCTAGAAATTGTAACAAATTTGATATGATTTCTATGAGAGAATTTGGGATTTTTCTTTATTTAATTTCTTTAGATGTCTTTTTTCATAATAGACAACTATAATTTTGTTGTTAAAAAAAATCAACAAACATACCCAAGTGGCAATAAATGGGTAGGAGTTTTCCTTAATGTGATTTCAAGGGTTCACTGCTCTCTGCTATGGATGAACAGCCTGGAAATATGAGGGGAGGTGAATCTTCAGTAGAATTTGTTGATTTTGACCTAGAAAGAAATAAAATCATTGATTACCCCTCATTCAGTCTCCTCCAGAGATCTAATGAGAGCTAGACAGTACCAAATGAATTATAACTTTACATCTTTAGATAATTTCTAAATATTCTAGGAAAACTCAGCAAAAGGAGAGTTACTTATCTATAAATCACTTAAATATTTTTACAATAGATTGAACAACAAAATTGAAGCAATTCTTTACTTCATTCAGTCACTCATGCAGAAATATCTAAGAGAAAAAAGAAAATGTATATGTAATAACACAAGAGGAGAATTTTTTTGAATTACCAAAAGAGGTATTACAGTTTATTGTTTCTTTTTCCATTTCTGGTCTATAGAGTCAAAGAGGCTCAGCATAACTTCTCGCGAATTTTATCACTGGAATCTCCGACTGTGAGCAATTCCTTAATCTCTCTGAGTGTTACTTACAGTGTAGGACTATGTGAATTAATATAAGGAGAGCACTCTGCGTAGTGTCGGTCACATATTTTACGTACAATGAATGTGCTCTACCTCCAGATTCTTCCTTTAAGCCTACTTCATAAGCCTTATCATAGGTTATTGTATGGAATAAAGATGGAATTAAAATGACAATTTCCGGCCAGCCCTGGTGGGGCAAGTGGTTAAGTGTGCGCGCTCTGCTGCAGCTTCCCCAGGGTTCGCCAGTTTGGATCCCGGGCGCGCACCGACGCACCGCTTCTTAAGCCATGCTGTGGCAGCGTCCCATATAAAGTAGAGGAAGATGGGCATGGATGCTAGCCCAGGACCAACCTTCCTCAGCAAAAAGAGGAGGATTGGCATCAGATGTTAGCTCAGGGCTGGTCTTCCTCACAAAAATAAATAAATAAAATAAAACGACAATTTCTCACAGAATAAGTTTTAGTTCTTATGAATGAAAAACTATTTTCTTAATGGCTGGGGGGGGAACAAGTGATGAGTGGATCCACGGCTATGATGATATATAATTGACACAAAGGGAGAATGCTACAGGAATCATTTTGACAAAATGTATAGAAGGTCTTCATAGCAATTAGAACATACTAAACCAGGTGGGTTTTCAGTTGGGCGGATTACAGTTTGAGAACATTGAAGCAAATACTGCGTCTCTTATAAAAGCTTTAGATGAAATTTCTACATGGTATAGAAGGATACTAGAATAATGCTTAATAGTATTAGTCCATTTATTGTACCCCGAGCATTCTGTTACACCGTTTACATATATTACCTGAAATGATCCTCACAAAAATCCTTCAGAGTCAATGGTGTATTTCTTTATTCATTGTTCAATTGAAGATGATACTATAACTGAAAGGATGAAGTACTTTCAAAATGTCAGAGACATCAAAAGTAGTGGAGCTGGTTTGTGAACATAAATTGCGTGACTCCAAAGCTTACGTCCTTTCCCTGAGTTACGCGTGTCTCCAGGCCACAACAATGGGTTATAACAATTCCTATGGTTTGAAACAGTCACTAAAATACTTTAATTTTGAGGTATCAGATCATGTCATCCTGTCAAAGAGAATTTGGAGTGTAATTGCACTATATGGGTATCTAAACTAGATCATTTGATAAAAAACACATTTTCTGAGGTTTGCAGCTGCTCCAAAATCAATCAGATAATTGTTCAAAACCATTTTTCATAAAAGATACGTCTATATTTATTTGCAAAGACAATGGCTCTGTGCCGCTACGACAACAATAACACAAACATGATTTATCTTTAATGTGATTTTAAATATTTATTTGGGATTGAAGGATAAGTGATAATTTGGGGAAAGAAAATTTTGCTATTATTCTTGTACTTGAATTATAGGTTTATAAAATAATACTAGCTGTTTCAGGTAACTCTTTTCTGCATCATTCAGCTCAGCTTTCTGTTAAGAACCAAAACAACTGTTATAAAAATACTAAAGAAATCACTCCCAGGTAATATTAAATATGTTTCATTTCAAGGAAAATTGCTTACCTCCAGGAATACATAAGTGGACCCCTTAGGGAAAGAAAATAAAAATCAGCTCTACTTGGATGACACAAGAGTGATTGCATCTAACTATTTAAAATAGAGAGATAGGACTAATGGAATAATTCACAGCCAACCCATTGCTAATGAGAAATACAGTGCTAACTACTGAATGTAGGATTTATTTAAGAATCGAAACACTGAAGCATTCAGTATCAGAGCACTTACTCTGTGTTAACATACTAACACACTGCTGAAGATGGAGTTTATTACAAAGTCTCCATCCTTGTACATCCAAACAATGAAAAATGACCACAGAGAGTAGGCATAGTGCACAATGAACACATAGGTTTGGTGAGGTGTGAGGTAAATGAAAGCCTGCATGTGATTTCTAGAAGTGGCATGGGCTCTGAGTTAGAGACTGAGACTTGAGCTTGAGAGAAAGGGTAAAGCACGCTTCCTAAGGCACGGGTGAGGAAGACCTGGATCTGTGCCACAGGCCACAAGACACCAGGTCACAGTCTGTGCTTCCCCATCTCCCAGGACCCTGTCCTGCTGTGCTCACTCACCTGGCTCTTTCCATCACAACAGGAGTTTCTCATACAGTCACCTATACAATTTATATAACCCACTCTAGTAGTCAGCTGCCTAATTAGCATCGAGAGTAGAGTAAAACCACGGTGAAAGCAATTTTCAGGCTCTTGATTTCCTACTGGGCAGTTTTTAAAAAAAGAAGGATACAAAAAGTCAGAGTAATATATTATCCAAGAATATGGACTAGAACAGTTAATGTTGGCCAAGTGATAATTTCATAACCCCAAAATAACTTTGAATATATTTATTATGCAGTTTTTCTTTTATTTCTGTTGTATATTTTGCTATGACTTTGTGAAAAATCAGCAGCTTCTGATGTGGTATAAAATAATATAAGGGCAGAAGAATGTGCTATATCTAGATGCAATAGTTGTTTCTTTGAATTTAAAAGAAAATGTCACTTATTAGATGAGCTGCTAAAAGTTTCCTTGAGAAATTTTAAAAAATGAATAAAATAATAAAAATCTAGAGCCTAGGAGTAACCGAATCTGTAGCATTACCATTTTTTAAATAGCAATAGTATGACAGAAATGTTCGTGTTACCAACATGGTCCTTCCTATGGCAGGCAAAACTAAGGTGAGCAAAAATAAATTGTGTTTCAAAAAATTGTAAAATCAGCCTCTTTTTTAAAAGCAGTGTGAAACATAGAAAAGATAACTAGATAAAAATAGAAATGTCTTAATTCAAAGAATTAAGAACAATTAAGGGAAACACAATCCAGAGGTCAAATAACAATTGTACTCTTTATGCAACTAAAATGATCTTTTTCTGGTTTGTTAAGAGATTGAATTTGGAGGTATGCCACTTCTCGTTAACATTTTAAACCAAATTTACCTGTATATAAATAAAAATACTTCACCATGTGAACAATCTTCTCTGAGGTTTCCTTAAAGAAAGAAAAGAAGAATTAAACACATTGTTCTCACTCTAGTAGTTATACAGAATCTCCTTTGTGATTAGCAAGAAAAGTCCATCTTTAATAATGAGAAGAATAAGAATGCATTTACTCCCATTATCTGAATTGTATCTGAGTTCTCCAAGTAGCGGAAATACACAATCAGTGTTTTACTAGAATGTAACTTCCACATGGAGTGGGATTTACTTCCATTATTCATTGTTGTATCACCAATATGAAGAATCAACTAAGGAACATAGTACTCAACAAATACACATTTCTTAAATAAATAAGTATGTTTATAAGTTTAATTTACTTAGTATATTAAAGAAATTTTAAATAGTACTGTGTTTATCGCAAAGTACATTAAACGGGTATTTATGTATAGAAGTATTTATTCAAATGTGTGTTTGGGATACTTTTCACATAAAATTTCTATTAAACTTCAGGGAAAATGGTAAATATTTGCTTAGGTAAGCAAATATAGTAACAATAAGTGAAAAAATTCTGGGAGTTTTATAAATCAAAACCACTAAATGATAAGATCTCCATTCCTCACGGAAAATAAGGAATTCAATTCATCAGTTGAGTCCTGAATCTGTTTAAGCAAAGTAACTAACACTTATTGTATAACCATTACAAAATAAATAATAACTTTTAAAGTTTGATTTAATATTAGTAGTTGTGATTTCCTTCCTGGGAGATGCTAGTAGATTCTTTTGAAAAAGAAAGAACATATTTCAATTACTTAGCCATTCAAATGTTATTTTTTCACCACGAAGTTTCCCACTTTTTCATGAATGAAATACAAAGGAACAGACTAGGCAAACTGACAGGTGATATTCAGTGTCTTTAGACATTTATATCATACACCATTGGCAGGAAGATATTTGGAAATTAGAACTTAAGGTATGAACTTGAGTCCTTACATCAGGCTGGGATTCCTTCCATCCTGTTTATAAAACTGAGGAGGGACATCATGACTCCTGGAGTAATGCTATTATTCAGTCACTTCCAGCAAAGGAAAGGTATTGAACATTTTTGCTAGTGTCTGGTAGTGCAAAATCTAATATTGCTAGTTTCAGTCTGTTCTCATAGACGTTTCTTTTCATTGTCACACTTTTTATTTTGTTTCCCTACTTCTGTAACTGATCTTATGCATAAAAACATTAGAAATTGAGAATAAAAACAATCTTGACAATCTTAATAAAAACAGGACTTAAGATCTGTTACTGGATGCCATGATTTTGTCTTCACAGGAAAGCCCCTTACCTCACTGGAGGAGTGGTACTCTTTTTCTTATGTAAAAACAAAAAATATTTCAATTTTATGGCCTAATCAAATAGCCATGTGGTCCCATTTGTTTATTTTTTCTGTTGTTTCTCTTGCCGGGTCAGACATGGTGCTTGAAAAGATGTTGCTAAGACCGATGTCGAAGAACGTACTGCCTATGTTTTCTTCTAGAAGTTTCATGGTTTCAGGTCTTACATTCAAGTCTTTAATCCATTTGGAGTTAATTTTTGTGTATGGTGTAAGGTAAGGGTCTACTTTCATTTTTTTGCATGTGGCTATCCAGTTTTCGCAACACCATTTGTTGAAGAGACTTTCTTTTCTCCATTGTATATTCTTGGCTCCTTTGTCGAAGATTAGCTGTCCATAGATGTGTGGGTTTATTTTTGGGCTTTCGATTCTATTCCGTTGATCTGTGTGTCTGTTTTTGTGCCAGTACCATGCTGTTTTGGTTACTATAGCTTTGTAGTATATTTTGAAATCAGGGAGTGTGATACCCCCAGCTTTGTTCTTTTTTCTCAGGATTCCTTTAGCTATTCGGGGTCTTTTGTTGTTCCATATAAATTTTAGGATTCTTTGTTCTACTTCTGTGAAAAATGTTGTTGGGACTTTGATAGGAATTGCATTGAATCTATAGATTGCTTTAGGAAGTATGTACATCTTAACTATGTTAATTCTTCCAATCCAAGAGCATGGAATATCTTTCCATTTCTTTGTGTCTTCTTCAATTTCTTTCAGCAATGTTTTATAGTTGTCGGTGTACAAATCTTTCACCTCTTCGGTTAAGTTTATTCCTAGGTATTTTATTCTTTTTGTTGCAATTGTAAATGGGATGGTATTCTTAATTTCTCTTTCTGCTACTTCATTGTTAGTGTATAGAAATGCAACTGATTTTTGTATGTTGATTTTGTATCCTGCAACTTTACTGTATTCATTTATTACTTCTAAAAGTTTTTTGTGGATTCTTTAGTGTTTTCTATATATAAAATCATGTCATCTGCAAATAGTGAGAGTTTCACTTCTTCCTTTCCAATTTGGATCCCTTTTATTTCTTTCTCTTGCCTGATTGCTCTGGCTAGGACTTCCAGTACTAGGTTAAATAGGAGTGGTGAGAGTGGGCATCCTTGTCTGGTTCCTGTTCTTAGAGGGATAGCTTTCAGTTTTTAACTATGGAGGATGATATTAGCTGTGGGTTTGTCATATGTGGCCTTTATCATGTTGAGGTGCTTTCCTTCTATACCCATTTTATTCAGAGTTTTTATCATAAATGGATGCTGTATCTTGTCAAATGCTTTCTCTGCATCTATTGAGATGATCATGTGATTTTTATTCTTCATTTTATTAAGGTAGTGTATTATGTTGATTGATTTGCGAATGTTAAACCATCCCTGCATACCTGGAATAAATCCCACTTGATCATGGTGTATAATCCAAAGAACTTGAAAACACCAAAGCGTAAAGATACATGCACCCCTGTGTTCATTGCAGCATTATTCACAATAGCCAAGACTTGGAAGCAACCTAAGTGCCCATCAAGGGACGAATGGATAAAGAAGATGTGGTATATATACACAATGGAATACTACTCAGCCATAAGAAACGATGAAATCCAGCCATTTTTGACAACGTGTATGGACATTGAGGGTATTATGCAAAGTGAAATAAGTCAGAGGGAGAAGGTCAAATACCATGTGATTTCCCTCATTAAGTAGTAGATAATAACAACAACAAACAAACACATAGAGACAGGCATTGGATTGGTGGTTACCAGAGGGGAAGAGGGGAGGGAGGAGTGTGAAAGGGATAATTCGGCACATGTGTGTGGTGATGGGTTGTAATTAGTATTTGGGTGGTGAACATGATGTAATCTATGCAGAAATGGAAGTATAATGATGTATACCTGAAATTTATACAGTGTTAAAAACCAATGTTACCGCAATAAACAAAATTTAATGTTAAAAAAAAAAAACAAAAAACCAAATAGCCAAGTCGACTATCTTTCCCCTTCTAGGGAGATTTCAGTTGAATTGGGCCTCCTTTGCAAAATGCTTGTGGTTTCCTACAATAGTAATGCACAAATGATTCTGTACTTGAAAACAATTATTGTTCTATCTTAAAAGGTTTATTATAATTAGGAGTTGGTTCAAGTTTTGGATTGTAGATATTAAAGTTTCCACATCTTAAAATGTAGAACATTCTATGTAGAAATGTGCTAAAAAATACTGCAATATTTTAATATAATTATATATTTCTCAGATAAGAAAATGTATATTAATCTTATGATAAGTTTTGAAAATAATAATATTGGGCAAGTGTCCTCTATCAAAGAGAAGCTTTGAACAGTAAAGCCTTTTCTGTATATAAATAATCGACACAAAAATGCAACTGTGGCAAAAGTACTCATACATTAGGCACCCGCTAGTGACCGCAATTTACTTTTGGCTGAGCAAAAATATTTTATTAAGAGGAATGATTGAGGCACTGTGCAGAATAAAAAGATAAGGAAGAAGGTGGTTAAGGCTAGTAGAGTCTAAGGGAGAAGAAAGTCTTGTTCCATGCATAAAATTGATCACTGAAGTATCTTTCTTCTTTTTTCCAAAATTGTATATGTAGCATATCCAATCTCTACCTTAGCTTTACTACTGAATTGGCTATAACGTTAAGGAGACACCAGAGTGGGCCAGGGCACACACCTAAAATACTGAGATAAACAAGGTAGCAAAGACTCTGAGCACCATAGGTAAATGGTGATCTTCTGAGGAAAAGTAAATTTGGGGGAGAGAAAAGGGACAGGTATGGGGTTTCATAGTCTTTGCAGGGTAAAGAGATTGATTATCAGTTTCTCCTAAAAATGATTACAATATTCTTGGCATATTACATGGATGTAGATATTTTTGTTTAAAGCAAAACCACTTAAGCTTTTTCACATATGTAATCTAGTAAAATCCTCGTGATGTTGATATACGACTTTGCATAGTTCCTTGTTTTATCCAGAAAAAAATTCATGAAGGGTGGCTGACTTTCTCATCCTGTTGTCGACGTGGTAACTGCTTTATTATTGTTGGTTAACAGTTTAGATCCAAATAGTTAATCATAGTCTTTGCTTCCCAAATCTGGCATCCTCTGGTCATAACAGATAAAGATTCAAAGCTTTTCTATTTCAGATGAAAATAGATTTTGACATTTAGAATATTCCTTAGGCATGTAGCATTCAAACCAACAGTACGAAAACTTATTTATTCTAATTTTAGGAATGGTGTCTATAACTTCTATGGACCCCTTAGGAAAATCATTCACATCCGAGAAATAGAAAGCAAAGAAAAGGGAGGTGATGTACCCAAGGTCACATAGCTTGTTCACAGAGGGTCTGGGACTCCAGACCTCATATTGTATATGATTAAGGGTCTGCTTCCTGTGTGCAGGCTCCTGCTCTGCCACTTATTCCTCATGTAAGAAGAGGTCCAAACGGTTTTATGAAACAAAGGGGAGTTATTAACAAGAATATTGGCAAGTGATTTCATTTGTAAATTTCAGTTCCTTTTATCAGTGAGGCCATCTTTGTTACTTTCGTTTCCTAAAGTAACAAATAGAGAAATAGCTTTACTTAAATGCCGTAGCAGGAGGTTGTCTCTAAATAATTTTATAAAAGGTTAGGGAAAATTAATTACATATTCAGAATCCAAGCTACTAGCACTGAGAAATCAAGTATTTATTATAAATTAAGTTAAATACTTGTCTTCAGAACCCTCTCTCTCACTTTGTGTCAACATAATAATAAGATAATATGGCTCAAAATATGTCTTATTTCAAAGACATTATCAACCCTAAATCATCTCAACCATTTCATATGCTGACTGAGTGTAGGCAGGAGACCCAAAATAGCAAAATAGACCTGGTAAGGTGTGCGGCAAACTAGACTTTGTATGCTCTTTGTCAAAATAATAGACATGGCCTGAGACTCAGTCTGCGTCTGAGATTTAGGGTTAGAGAAAGGATAAGGCAGGCTTCTTAAGGCACTGACTGTGAAGAATCCAGGCACTGCCCAGGGCCACAAGGCTCTGGACCACCATTGGTGAGGATTTTCCCTGCTCCTTCAGAACACTCTCACATCGTGGCTTTTTCCACCACGGAAGGTGTTTCCTGTTCTGGTGACTCACACAATTCCTAACCCAAACCCTCATTCAAGCCCCTGAAAAGTGGTTCTCAAAAGTTTAATGTGCACCAGTATCCCCTGGAGGCCTCACTAAAATACAGCCCACTTAACTCCAACTCAAACTTTCTGATTCAGTAGGTGTGGGATGGGGCCTAAGAATCTGTATTTCTCGTGATTGTCCAGGTGCTACTGATATTCCTAACCTGGGGGCTACCCTTTGAGAACTGCTCCTCTAAATGACGTTGAGAGAGTTTCCAAAGTGAAGCTGTGGTGAAGGCGATTGGAAAGCTCTTGATCTGGCACAGGTTTGATGTAAAATGCAGTGTTGTGTGAAGTCACAGACATATTTTCAGAGAGAACAGGGTAGAATAAACAATGCTTCTTAGGAAGATAGTCAATTTCAGCCACCAAGAAATGATTGTGACTCATGCGTGTGGTTTTCCCACTACTTCCCTTGAATGTTTAGTTGTGGATTTACTATGAATCAGGAAACTATTGTATAACACTAATAGAAAGTTGCTATTTCTAGGAAGAGTTCTTTGACTTTAAAAGAAACAATATCTTCTAGATACTGTTAGAACTTCTAGAAGATTCCTGAGAAATTTAAAAAATGACAATAACATAATAATAAATATCTGGTGACATAAAGAAATTGAATCTTTAGCATTATTCCTTGAATATCAGTAGTTACTATAGACACTTTGCATATTAATTACCTACTTGATCATTAGTATGTAACATCAAAAGGACTGAAATAAAAGCAATAAACGCAGTTTTCACAGATACTTATTGTTAATCGCCTTTGCTAAACAAATGGGAAGGATAAACATTATCTCTTGTTTAAATGGTGGTATTTCCATTATGATAAAAAGGGAAAATTTAGGAGGATAAAATTAATAAAGGCAGCATGAAATGGTAATTTTAAGCATTAAAAAAATTATTTTCTGGTTTATTGAAAGAGGAACGTTCTACAGGCTACTATCAATATTTAATATTAGGTAACAATAATGTCACTTAAATATAATTCCTCTGAACTAAAATGTCTCACCATTTCATCTTTCCTCTCTATTATTTTCTAATTAAAAAAGAATTAGATATATTATCCCCAAATATTGTTTATATTTTCTACTGAATATAAAGAGAAAACACATCTTACATAGAAAGAAGCATAAGAATGATTTATTTTCATTTTACAAGTTTGTATGAATCAGGTTGAAATTTCCCTATTGGTAGTACACATGCCAACGGTGGTAAATTGAAATGTCAGCACACGAGGGAGGGATTTTGTCTGCTATATTCAAAGCTGTGTTTTAGAACCTAGAATAGTGTCTGGGGCATCGTTCTTTCTCAATAAATGTTTGTTAAATGAATGAGTGAATAGACAAAATTCATTTCTGTGGTATATGGATAATTTTTTTAAAAATTTTAATAACTGCACTTATTTTAATGTGTATTAAAAGACATGTCATCAAATCTTGGAAGAGGTTATAGAATGAAATTTAGATAAAGATTATAGAAAGAGATTTGGGTAGAGATTGTAGAAGGTTTCTCTTAAAAGCAAATTTAGAGCCAGCCCCAGTGGCCTAGTGGTTAAGTTCAGCGTGCTCTGCTTGGATGGCCTGGGTTCAGTTCCGGGCACGGGCCTACAAAACTTGCCAGTCAGTGGCCATGCTGTGGTGGCGGCTCAAATACAAAAAAAGAAAAGAAGAGGATTGGCAGTGGATGTTAGCTCAGGGCAAATCTTCTTCAGCAAAAAAAAAAAAAAAAAAGCAAATTTATTTATGTTTAAAAGAGCAAATTTTGAAAACAAATATATATTAGCCTAACTAACTGAAATCATGAAATAACCAGGTCTCTATTCTTTGTGGCAACTAACTGGGAAGCCATTAGTGGGTTAGTTGACTCATATAAAATAAATATTCTTCAATTGAATAATTCATTAAATTAGGACCGGCACGTGTTTTTGTCCTGATTTTCAAATTTTATTGGTATTGAATACATTTTTCATATATGCTAATTTTACTCAAAGCAATATTATACTGCACATTATGTTCATATTTGAAATCAAAATATTATATCTAATGGGATTTGGAGCAAGTATTCTCCTAAAAACAAACAAAATCAGGGCTGATTTAAACCCTGTTTAAAAGAAACTGACTTTTCTGTAATTTGTATGAAGACTTTTTTGGCATAAAGTGATATTTATAAAATATAAAATGGTGGTCCAAAAAAGTCCAGAATTGGGGAGTGGAAGGGAAATAGACCATAAATAAAAACTCCTTTCAGAAAGATGACACTTTGAAAATTTGGGTCACAAATGGACCACAAATATGTGTTCCTGGAATCCTTTTCACATTATTTCACAGCAGTTAAGACAATGAAACCATCACCTATTTCAGACTCAGAGAAGAAAAAACAATACACATAGGGGCAAATGGGAAAATAATATAATTGATAGAAAATATACCTTATTTATCAAAAAAAAGTACATTAATATGAATTTTACCTGGCTGGTTTAAAAAGAACACATTATTGTCCTGCTTCTGTTTCTAACAAAATAAATAATATTTATTTTCTAGCAATATAAAAATGAAAAATTATTTTTAAATGTATTTTATGAAGAAGTTATGGCTTACTTATTGGGAGATATTGGCAGATTTCT
Source organism: Ceratotherium simum simum (assembly GCF_057802395.1). Classification (NCBI taxonomy): domain Eukaryota; kingdom Metazoa; phylum Chordata; class Mammalia; order Perissodactyla; family Rhinocerotidae; genus Ceratotherium; species Ceratotherium simum. The sequence goes on along the minus strand of NC_141907.1, from coordinate 56,648,538 downwards.
TTAGAAAAATAAATTAATAATGAATTTTTATTACTTATTTATGAAATTTTTATTCATCCTTCCCAAGAAAGTATCAATCCAAACTCTCTCTGCAGTAATTCAACATAAAATATTTATTTCACCATTTCTGTCAAGAATGGTGAAATTCTGTCCCCTCATTGACAGCTGATTTTGGAATCCCAATTACAGTGGTGGAACTTGCTTACAATTCCAGGGCCATGCTGGGGAGTGGGAATAGCTCCTTTAGAAAATTGCAACGTATTATGGAGGGGAATTTATGTCTTTCTTCCTGTAACTAAAGCTTCTCTGACACTACAGTGAAGACACTCCATAGAAAGTTTGTTCATCTTCACATCGTGTGTAAGATAGGGTCAATATTATCCCTCATCATGGATAAAAGTTTATATACATAGTCTCTATTCATTGCTGTCCATGTTTGCATCTTCTCCATACAGTAAAAGGGGCACTCTTATATATTTGAATAAGAATGAATACCATTACATGTCCCATTATGCTTACATGCTTTGTCAGAGCAACAGCCACGAGGCAGGTAAAGATGATGACCTTCAGGGTTAATAGTCCTCCAAAAACATTTCTAGAATATTAATAATAGAATTTATCTTCTAAAAGTTACATATTCTGACATCTATTTATCTACTATTATCTTTATACCAGATAATGGAGAGAAGACAATAAAAATTAATAAAGGCAGATGCTCTTAAGAAGCTCATGAATATGAATATCATACTTTATTTTGAAACAGCCATTTTTTGTTGTTATTGTTCAACAGGACATGATTAAAGCCATACTTGTTAAAATGTGAAAGGTTCATTCATCTCAGTCAGTTTGAAGTATGAATCTCTACTGATAGGCATTTTGTGAAGAACGACTCTCAGAAATACAGAACACAACAGGAACTCTCTTTTATTTTATTTATTTATTTTATTTTCCCCCAAAGCCCCAGTAGATAGTTGTATGTCATAGCTGCACACCCTTCTAGTTGCTGTAAGTGGGACGCAGCCTCAGCATGGCCAGAGAAGCTGTGCGTCGTTGTGCGCCCGGGATCTGAACCTGGGCTGCCAGCAGCGGAGCGCGCGCACTTAACCGCTAAGCCACGGGGCCGGCCCGGGAACTGTCTTTTAAATCAGATTTCAGGTGAGCCAAAATGCAGCCTGGTTCCTCCTAAGAAGTAGCAGGTGGAAATAACTGGGATGCGGATCAGGTGTCCTACTGATTCCAGCTGGATCCTGGGCTGCCTGCTGATGCTTTCACAAGCAACTGACCAACACCGGGTCTCATTTAACACATCTAACAAAAGGGTCTTGCCGGCATAACTTCTGGGTTTCCTTCCAGCCAGATCAATCTCTGATCTGTGGCTATAACAAATCCACAAGGTTTCCTGACCACTTACAAATTCAACCTCTTTCCCTTGTGGTTAAATAAATCAGTAAAAATTGAAATAAAGTTATTATATTGTCCATATATTTTACTCTTTATTGTGTACAAATTTAAAATCTATTTTTAAGGAGTAATTGTAATTTTTATGCAAATGATATAAAAATATGTTTGTAATCCTCACCTATGTGAATACAGAGGGTGTATATACACAAGTATTAAATTATCTGGCTTAATATTTGCACTGTATAATTTAAAAATAATTTCTGAATCCTATAGTACAAAATATCTCAGCTTTACACTGAGTAATAATAACACGTAGTTGATGGTATATTCATTTACTCTTCTAAAATGAAAATGATATTTTATGCATACAAGATGCAAAGGACGTATTTCACATTGAAAAAGCTTTGTTTAAAATTGTAACATATATTTTATTGCCTTTTATTACATATCTGAAATAAATCCATTTATAAAACTGTTTTCCAAACAATTTTTCTTAAAGTTAGTTTTTGCAAAGGTGAAAGAAATTGAAACCTGCAAAATTGTTAATTCCTAATTAGACGTATAACTAACATGCTAGGAATGGACATTTAAGAAAGTTGTAGTTACTAACCTACTGCTCTATGGCAAACACAGTGCTGGAGTTCTTATAATATTATTTGTAATCCTCGGAGTAGCTATGTAATGTAAGGATTCTTGTGTCCAATTTCCAGACGAAGAAAGGGGTCCAGAGAGCATACACAAAGTAAGCAGTTGCTGGAATTTTAGAAGTCTGATTATCATCGTCTTATCTTCAGAATAAAACCTTAGCACTTTGTGAGGCAGAGTATCATAATAATCGGTTTCCAGTGCCGACATATTAATTGCATTTTTTAAAAATCTAAAAAGAAGATAAATCATACGCTTGTATTAATTAACAGAAGATTTCTCAAAACAATTTCTGGTGTACTGGTTTTGGTACCTCTACAAATATTTTGATTTTTATGAGATAGAGGAATATTAATAGGCTTTGAAATATGTTTTCTCAAGTCCATGGTGTGAGAGAAAGTATATATGATAACATTGCCTTGTTACCCAAATAGAAGACCAGAGGACTGGGCAGTGGATGATCTGAGATCAATGATCTCAACACTATTTAAACATTGTGTCTCTGTGATAAGGTAATTCTTTGGTACAAAATACTTAAAAAGCCATTCAAATTCTAAGAAATTTGTATGATTAGAAATTGTTTTTCTTTCCGATTTTTGTTCCACAGATTCCAAGGAGTGCTTTACCACAGTTTGATTTAGAACATGATAACAGGAAATGAGGATGTTACAGTGTATAATGATTATCCATATTTAGTGTGTAGGCTTTCCTCTGCCATGAACTAGTTTTTTGATTTAAGATAAGTTTTTCTTTTTTTCCTTCTTTCCTGGTACCTCTTTTTCCTATACCAGATTAAGGTGTTGTGGACAAAAGTAGAAGTTCTCTAGTGCTCTAATTTCCAGCTCTAAAATCCCCTGAATAAATACGTGGAATGACTTGTTTATTTTCTTTTCTCTCTGACTTTTACCTGTGTAAAGTTGTGACAGTAATACGACCACGATGATAACACCTAATCTAATTTATAGACTGTTGCAAAGTTGGCAATAATGTGTACAAGCTAGGTACATATTTTCATGGAAACTACTGTAGCAGAAGTTCCAAATTCAAAAACTACATTGACCATGCAGGTGACAGAAAACTATAAAGGTGAGCCAGGTGGAAGAACAGGGAGATATGGTGGGACTATGACTTCCCTCAGAGTAGAAGTGTCTTGATCAGGAAGAGTTAATACTCAGCTCGAGTCAATTTTGACTGATAGAATAAATGCCCCCAAATTACCACATCTTCTAATTTTTAAAAGTAAGACAAGAGTTTGAATATTTATGTGAATCTGAGTTTTATATGTTTAATCAACAGATTAAACATGTTTTAGAATATTGTGTGGGCCAATCAAACACAGCACACTACGTTTTGCCTAAGTGCAATCCGTATGAGACTTCTGTGCAAAACGCCTGGTTATAATAGTTTGTAATTATTAGGGAATGAGTTATTTTGGAATGCCAAATTTGCAGGTTAGCTGACATTGAATGTATAAGCTTCAATATGTTAACTTTTTATTTTGTCTAAGAGTTGTTCTTAAATTGACATATCACTACACGTTTAAACAATAAAGAACAATGAATGCATATGGAATTTAGCAGCCATTGACAAAATGATTTCTCCTAAAGTCATATTATTCTGCATTTTAACAAAAATTCGTGTCTGATTTTATATTTTCTTTGTTGCTGCCAGTTCATTATATTGTATGTTATGGAACTACTTCATTGAATCACTTTTCATTCCAGAGTGGAGAAGACCTGACTTCACCATCTTTATAGTTCCCACAACTACTCTGACACCTGGCATGCTGTGGTGTTCAGTGATTTCTTTAATTTTACAATCAGCTTTGTTTGCCTTTAGAAGCCACCCTTTTGACTCACATTCATTACTTCTAATTTCTAACAGACTGGAACTCATATAACTGTGCTTTTGCATTTCTCTACACTCCAGAAAATTTTCTGAGTTACTAGTTACTACGAGTGTCCATCTACTTCTCTCTCCTCCTCTAAGACCTTACTCACGTGGTTATCCTCTTTGTCTTATGTATCTTTACTTGTTGTGTTTGCACTTGTTCATTCCCTCTGTCTACAATGATCTTTAATTCTCTCTTATCTTACAGATTCCATCTCTTCATTCTGTGCTTCCCATCAGTCACACCAGTAATTCACTCTTTTTGCTGATCATCAAACTTCTTGAAAGACTTCATATTTGTTGCTTCTTCTCCCTAATGTCTTCAATCCACTGCCTCTGCACGAGTCATCCCATCATCTCTCCCAAGGATAATAGTATCCAGCTTCATAATTGGTCTTCCACCCTTTTATCTGTCATTTATAAAATACATTTTCCATAACATCCTCATAAACTTTTTAAAAAATTATAAATAAATCAGGTAACTTAACTGCCTAAAAACATTTCTCTGGCTTCTTATCATGTCTATGGTCATGTTGAAGATATTTAACACAGCATTCAAGGCCATTAAAATTTGGCACAGCAGATATTTGTGATCCCATTTCTTGCTACTCTTTAAGTCTCATTCTTCTTCTTTCCTTATAACACCATGGATTTTCATGTCTCCGGGACTGCCCATTTTCCCTCTCACCAAGAATTGGCTCCTTCCTAACATTTCCTAGGGAGTGTGTGATAAATTCCTATGTTCTCTTTAAAATAGGGTTGAAATTTGACCACGACTGTGAAAATATCCTGCTAATATCATAAACACAATTCCTTATTTGTTTATGTAAATCACTTTCCATATTTAACAAAAACGATATATAAAAAGAATATGTAGATAGACACTGTTATATCACTAGTTTGTTAATAATAATTATTGAGTACCTAATATATGCTAGAAACACTTTTAGACACTTAGAACAGAGCCATGAACAAATAAAAAATCTCAGCCTTTGTGGACATTATACTCTAACTGGAAGAGAGAGATGCCAAACATGACCGGTAATAAAGGGTTAGATTGATAGCGAGATATGCTAAGAAGACAACGGAATTGGAGAAAGGGGATAGGAAGTTTTGGTAGGGATGGATTTTCAATACTAGTGTGACCAGGAAATGCCATCCTGAGCAGAAGAGTAACAACTTGAAGGCAATAAAGAAGTAAATTATACAGGTAGCTGGGAGAAGAGCATTCCAGTTGAGGCCTTGAGATGGGAGCACTGGCATGCTGTAAAAAAAAAAAAAAAGAAAAAAGCCGATAGGACAGTGTGGTTGGAATTGAGTAATGTGGTGGGACTGAAGTTAGAGAAGCAAAAAGGCCAGATAATGCTGGATTTTTGGCATTGAGAGAACTTCGAAAGACTTTTACTCTGGAATTCAGCTCCTGGCCATGAGTGAATATCAAGGACTGGATTTATCCTCCTGCTTTCAAAAATGGAAAGAAGAGCAAAATATATGATACAACAATTCTAAGAAACTATACAATAAGAAATGTAGAACATGATCCCCAAGAGAAGAGGAAAAAGCAAGACAAGTCTTGGGCTTACTGAAGCTTATTACCTGGAAAGAGCTTATAAACTGCAGCACAGGAAGGTTGGCCTTAAAAAATCGACAAGTCCTCTGAATCGAGGAGAAATAGTTGAGATTCGTGGAGGCAAAAGTCTACAATTAACACAGTAGAATACGGAAGAGGAGAAAATTGCAAAGACAGGAGAGAACTGCACAGAGAAAGGATTCTGGAGATCTGCAGAGGGTTGCCCTGACTCTTCTGCCGATTTTGATGAGCATGAATAAATGTGAGGAAACTCTACGAGGCTGGGGACAGAACATCAGCAAGAAGCAAGTTGTACAATCCATGGAGCTGAAACGGGGCTGAGAAGAGACGCTGTTACCACGGCCAGAGTGGAGACACCATGTAACCCACGTGGCATTGTCTGAGTGCTTTCGAAGTAGGTGACGTTGAGCTCTAAGTGAAAGGGGAGTCTGCCCTTGATTGCCTAATAAAGATTAGAAACAAGGCTCTAAAGGGCAAAATTGTTTACAGGTAGCTTCATTGTGACTCAGAACATAAGTCAATAATATTTAAAGCAATAAACAAATATCCAGTACCTAGGATACATAAAATCAAAATGTCCTGCATCCAATCAAAATGACCAGGCATGGAACAAAGAAGGAAAATATGACTCACAATGAAGAGAAAAGTAAATATATATAAACAGATGTGGAAGTGGCACAAATAATAGAATTAGTAAACCAGGATATTAAAATACTTATTGTAACCATATTCTATATGTTTAATTAGAGGAGAGCACGCACATGTTTGAAAAATACAATGTCTAAGAAGTAACATACACTAAATGTCATTAATAGCAGTTTAGAAAAAAAGATTAGGGGACTCAAAAATTTACTAAAGAATAAAAGATTAGAGAACTTGAAAATATAGCAGTAAAACCATCCAAAATAACCTGAACCAAGAAACTGAAAAAAAAAAGCCATCAGTGCTTTCTGAGCTGTTAGACAACTTGTGTGTTAATAGATATGTAATTGAAGTGAAGGTGAGGAGAAGGAGGTAGGAAAAATTTTTGAATAATAAATCGCTGAAAATTTCCCAAATATTAGAAAAACTGTAATCTACAGATCAAGAAACTCAACAACTGGCAAGTTCACCAGGACGAAGAAAATGGTATCAAATACATCATAATCAAATTGCTTGCAAGAAATCATAAAGAGAACATTTAAAAGTAGCCAAAGAGGAAAAGAAATGCCAAGTATGGGGTAGCAAATATATGAAAGACAGCTAAGTTGATTTTGCAAAACACATAAGCCCCAGACAAGAGTTGCAGAATTTTTTTAACTACTGAAAGGAAAATAATCTGTCAAGTAAATTCTATAACCAGTGATAATATATTTCTAAAATGAAAACAAAGTAATTTTTTCAGATTCAGAAAAACTGAAATAATTAATGACCAGCAGACTTCCCTTGCAAGAAATATTAAAGGAAGTCTTTCAGGCAGGGCAAAAAAGAAACCCTTTGGTTTCTACTCAGACAGCACATTGGAAATGGTAAATATGAGGGTAAATATGAAATATCTTAAATTCTTCTGTTTTAAAATGCTTTAAAAGTAAATACCTTTTTAAAACAAAAATACTAATAATGTATGATGTGAGTTTTAACATATGTGGAATTAAAATATATGAAAACAACTCAAAGCTTGAAAAGTGGAAATTGAAGGCTACAGTTATAAGATTTCCTCTCAGGATGGCTATTGTTTAAAAGAAAAAAAAAAAAAAAACAAGTGTTGGCGAGTACGTGGAGTAAAGGGAACCCTTATACACTACTGGTGGAAACATAAATTGGTGCAGCCATTATAAAAAACAGTACGGAGATTCCTCAATAAATTAAAAATAGAATGGTCATATGATCCAGCAATCTCACTTCTGAGTATTTATCCAAAGGAAATGAAATCAGGATCTCAAAGAGACACTTGTACTCACATGTTCTTTGCAGCATTATTCACAATATTCAAGTTGTGGAAACAGTTTTAATGAGCAATGACAAATGAATGCATAAAGAAAATGTGGTGTATACACACAGTGGAATATTATTCAGGCTTAAAAAAGAAGGAAATCCTGCCATTTGTAACAAGAAGCATGAACCTGAAGGACATTATGATAAGTGAAATAAGCCAAATAGGGAAATACAAATACTGTATGATCTCACTTATACGTAGAATCTAAAATAGTCAAACTCATAGAAGCATAGACTAGAATGGTGGTTGCCAGAGACTGGGAGGAGGGGAAAATGGGAAGGTGATGGTCAGAGCGTAGAAAGTGTCAGTCATGAAAGATAAATAAGTTCTGGAGACCTACTTTATAGCACAATGCTTATAAGCTAACTATATTGTAGTGTAACTTAAGATTTGCTAGGAGGTTAGATCTTATGTTAAGTGTCCTTATCACACATGTGTATTCAAAATAACAATCATAAAGGAGGAAACTTTGGGAGGTGATGGATATGTCTATGACCTTGATGGTGGTGATGGTTTCATGGGTGTACACTTATCCCCAAACTCATTGAGTTGTATATATTAAATAAGTACAGCATTTGTGTGTCAATCATACTTCCATAAAGGGGTTTAAAGATAATAAAAGATAAACTTATGTAATTTTAAGCCACTGGATTTCTGATCATTTTTTATAGCATCAATAGGAAACTAATATAGGCGGTATGGGAGTATTGTAAACAGCATGGACTTTGGAATCTAATGGATCTGAATATTGATTTGTCTTTCTCTAACAATTTACTCATTGCGTAATTTGGGGCAGGTAATTTAATTCTGTGCAATGCTGGATTCTTTATCTGGATGTAATTATACCTGCTTCAGTAGGATTATACAAAGATTTAATAAAATTACTTGAGGGAGAGCACTTAACCCTGGAACATGGTAATGGATAATTATTCTCCATGTCGTTTTTAAGTATTTACTCTATGTCAGGCATTGTATTGGTGCCTTCTATTTGTTATTACATTAATTCTTTCAGAAACTCCTTTGAAATGTCCCCACCCAAGAGAATATGGCATTCAGATAGGCTAAGGTACTTGGCCAGAATCATGTCACCGGAAAGTGAGAGAGTCATAATGAAAACATTTGAAAATAAAAGCTGTGTGTAAGGATGCTTATCTGAGTGGTAGGCCATTGATCAGATGTCTTAAAGCTGAGATTTATATCCAATCTCTTCCAAAAGAAAGTCACAAAGCAAAGTTATTTCTCAGTGTCTAATTTATTAACAATGTGTAATTGATAGACTGTCATTATGACCTCTTGCCTTCTTAAGGATGTGTACATTTAGGAACCACTCTGTACTTAAACACCTTTATGAATACAACTATCACTGTCATCACAAATAGTGAGTTGAGGTTTTAGTCAACCATGTGTGTGTGTCTCTCCTTCTCTCTCTCTTTTTTTTTAGGTATTTATTATACAGCAATATATATATTAATATATGTTAATATTAGATGTAAAGGCTACCAGATACACATTGCTTATATGTAAAACTGAAGGGCTGAGGAGAAAAAAAATCAATGATTATTCCTGGGTTTTGAATCTGAGCAAGTATATGGTAAAATTAACTGAGACTGGGGAAGAGTAATGACAAAGAGTTCTATTTTGGATTTGCTAAATTTCAGAAATCTTTTACCCACCATTGTAAAGTGGAGAGTCAAAAGGCACTTCAAGAGCAATCACACAACCCACATAACATTTTACCAACTTCCCTTCACTCTGATTCCTCAGCACTTTCCTTTTATTCTTTTCCAGTTCTTTGTTCTTTCCAACAGTTGGCCTCTCTTCTGTGTGCAGCCCTCTGGGGACTGGAGATTGGTCTTCAGGTTTGTCTGCTTTTCTCAGGAAGAGAAGCCCTGTCTCCAAGAGTAATGATGAATAAAATTTTCTATCTCATAAAAAGTATAATACAGCATAATCTGTAGATTTTCAGCTGCCAATATTTATAATCATTGAATAGCTGAGAGTTTCTTTCTTACATGCTAAAAATGAATCAGGTTTCTTTATAAGTATGATTAAAATTAAGGACAAGATTTTGATTAGTACTTTAGTGATCTCATGTAAACTGCATGGATTGGAATTTATTTTAGCACAGAATAGTTCAAAGTTAAAGTGAGATCGTCTAGATGATTTTCTTGCCCTTTGAATAACCACCCAGCTGTGTCTTAACATGTTTCCTTCTGTAATCACTGTTCCTGAAGATTATGAAATAGCACTGTATGACTTTTCTTGAGAAATATTGACATACTGAAGAATATTAGAAATATTGGCATATAAGGGCTGCAGAAAAATTTTATAGAGACTCAAGATTAGATGGGTGACATGGATTCAGCTGTGTTCCTCTCCCAGAGATATGCTGAAATCCTGACTCCCAATATCTCAGAATCTGAGCTTATTGAAAACAGGCATCACTGAAGATGTAATTTGTTAGGATGAGGTCATACTGGAGCAGGGCAGGCACTTAACCCAACATGACGAGTCCATATGAGAAGAGGAGAGAGACACAGAGGGAGAAGACAGCTTTGTGACAACAGAGACAGACCGAAGAGATGCATCTACAAACCAAGGAATGACAAGGATTTCCAGGAACAGTCAGAAACAGTGAAGAGGCAAAGAAGGACTGAACTCTGGAGCTTTCAGAAAGAGCCAGGCTCTGCTGGCAGAACTAAAACCATAAATCCCTGTTGTTTTTAGCCACCAGTTTGGGTACTTTGTTATGGCAGCCCTAAGAAACTAACACAGTGGGAAATAAAGCACATATACAGTACATGCTGATAGATCATTTTGTTATGCACGGCAAGTTTTTTTTTTAATACTACAATTAACATGGAGAAAAAGTAGAAAAAAATCAAATATTTGAGAGAATATTGATACTACCAATTTAAAAATATTGATCATTGATCTCAGGTGTGGGTTGTTCATGTAACACTATTTGATTGAATTTTCTTTTTTGTTTGAGAAAAGCTGGAAATTATTTATGGGTCAAATTATTTTTAAATTCCAATATCATACTTAAGAGAATACAAATAATACTCTACTCTTTTGAATTATTTTATAAAGTATGCTTTTAAAGGCACTTTGGATGTATTTGTTATACGAGGGCTAATACAATGTTGCCAGACGGGTAAAGGATTTTTGAGTAGGAAGAATCATCATGAGCACAGAGCAAATAGGACTTCTCACCAAGCCTGTGGATAAAGAGAAAACATTTAGGTTAAGTCATTGCTAATACTCTTATGTTTTCTTGTTTCTGAGTGGTATCTAAATATATTCCTTTGGGACTGACCAAGTACTCACAGTTGCCCATTTGTTATCCCCTGCTTTGTCTCCACCAAATGGTAGTCAGACTTCTCTCCTTCCTAGGTGCCCCTGAACTCTGCTTATCCCCAAGCCTGAGCAAGCACTAAGAAGCGGAGCGTGTCCCCTGACCAGCTTATCCTGAGAATTGGCTGACCACAGTGGACACTTTTCCTGTCAGGCCCCCATAGTCCTTTCCCTCTGCTTATCCAATTTCCCCTTAAAAGTTTCTGCTAATCTTTGCTTACCTCTCCTTACCCTATAGAAGAAAAGATAAGCCTTTTTCTGTTTGTTATTGAGACGTCTGCTGAGATTTGAGATTTCTCCCTATTGCAACAGTCTTTATTCTGGGTAAAGTCTCTCGTTATCTAAGTTTGGATTTGTTTTGATTTGATACAACAAAAGATCCTTGACCAAAAACTGTGCCTTGGTTAAGACCATTCATATCAAAAAGCGTTAATAAAATTATTCAAAGTAGTTACGTAATCAGACTCTAGCTTAGAGGAAGTTTCTGCTGTCTCTACTGCTTTTTTCTTAACTCAAGCTTTTATATGACTCATCCTGAATTATTTTGATGGTTTCCCAGTGGACTTGTTTATTGTCTGTCTGCACTCCCTCTCACTCCAGCTGCCATAATCCTACTTGTGTAATATGCCTAAGGTATCCATCCTACGCCATCACTTTATCAAATGATATTCTGAGTGATGATTGCCTAATTTTATATCCAAGTTTAAAACCAGATAATACGTGTTGAGTGCAGACATTCTGGTTTATTGATATTTATATCCCCAGTGGCTATCCCATTGCATGCTCACAATGTGATCCAGAAATATCTGATGACTGAATGAATATAAATTTTGTTTGGACTCTTATTTCCTAAAATAATAACACAAGAAACAGTATTTATTTCTAATTGTTTCTTTCCAATCTTTTGAAGAATCCCTTTATTTCCATCTCTTCAAATCTCACAGCCCAACTTATTATTTACCACGCTGCTATTACTTTTCCTGCTACCTCAGGGACTTAAGGAATATTGAATGAATATTGAAAAATTCATTGAATAGATATCGATCATCTTTTTCCTCCCCTTGTCCCTTCTGACGTGAGATTCAGTGGCTCAGTTCTGCATTTTAGCCCACTTGGCTTTTCAATTTGAATGCTATTGTCTCTCAGATTCAAGAGAGAAAAATCATCTTCTTTAGCATCCCCTGCTTAAACCAAGCAAAACATATGCGTAAAGCAGAATTCCCTGAAGGAAAACAACGACAAAAACAAAGACACAGACAAATAACAGTAGAGCTTTGTCTCTTTTCTGAAATGCATGTTTGCTTAGCACTTTTGTTTCCTAATCTAATCCTGACAACCATTTCTTTTTTTCTCCTTTCCTGATTTGATCTTTCATTCAATCCATCATCAAATCTATCGATTGCCTGTTCTTAGGGCCTACGTCTCATGTTTCAAGTCTTTCTATTAGCAACTTATTTCAGTCCTCCTGCCCCTCTGCTTAAATAGAGCCTACATGTTTCATCCATATTTATCTCCTCAAAGTTGTATTTTTAATATATCTTTTCTCGATCAAATATCTTCAGCTATTACCTAACACCTAGGGAGTCAAGTTCAGACTCTTCACTCTTCCCTCTTCACACTTCACTCTTCACCTGTCATTAATGGCAACTGGGAATTCCATTTGAAGAAATTCTCCAAGTGCATTTAAATAATAGAAATCATTTGTAACTGTTTCAACTTTGAATAGTAGGACAGTCTTCTTTTATCTCCAAAAGTATTGCTTTGTTTTGGAGCCAAATATTGCAACTTTCATGGAATTTGCAACATGTAATATTGTTTTGGATAAAGTTGACTTGCTAACACGTGAATTGCTAATATTTCCTTATCTTCTTGTTGGTACTGTATTAGAGCAGTGGTCCCTATCCTAATTGTTCAAGGCAAAGCCTCTCAAACTTTGTGATGTTATAAACCATATAGTCATCTTACTAAAAAGCAGATTCTGACTCAACAGGTCTGGATGCGGCTTCAGGCTCTAAATTCCTGACAAGTTCCCACTGGGCGCTTGTGCAGCTGAGCCAAAATTACGTTTTAGAAGAAAACTTTTATACAATATCCAAGCACAGATTGAGATGTAGGGTGGCCTGCAGTCATGATTAGCGACAATTCTCATCAAGGGCTTTTATGTAATATGTCTTTTAATAATCTCACCAATTCTTCATAGTAGTTAAGTATTATAATATCTATTTTTTCCATGAGAAAATTGAGGTTTAGAAAAGATGAGGAATAGTTCAAGGTCGTGAAACTAGTAGCTGTCAGGAGCAGGATACAAACAAAAGTGTTCTTGTCCCCAAAGTCCAGCCTCTTCACCATAACGGAACAGAAGTTTTCTTTGGTGACATTTAGATCGATTAGTACACATCAGGCTGCATTTCTTAAACTGGCACTGCTTTTGTTTTTTCTTGCTGTAACTGTCACCATTGATACTTCTGGAGAACATAAAATGTTGCTAGACCCAGCTTACCTCTGTAATGTTGTCCTGTGGGTATGGAGTCGCATTCAAAAATTTTGATATGGATATTGATAAGCATCTGGATAATTTCCTGGATATGACGGATTTTGTGGATATTGTTGATATGGCTGATATTTGAAATACCTATCCTGTATACAAACAAAAGGAAAGAGAATATCGCAGAGCATTGAGACAATGACAGTGTAAATGTTTTGCAATAATTTCCACGTAAAAACTTAGTTTGTGGGGTTGGCCCAGTGGCATAGCAGTTAAGTCTGTGCGCCCCACTGTGTGGGCCCGAGATTCACAGGTTCAGATCCCGGGCAGGGACCTATGCACCGCTTATCAAAGCCATGCTGTGGTGATGTCCCAAGTAAAGCAGAGGAAGGTGGGCACGGATATTAGCCCAGCGCCAATCTTCCTCAGTGAAAAAGAAGAGGATTGGCAACAGATGTTAGCTCAGGGCTAATCCTCCTTAAAAAAAAAAAACTTAGGTTGTTCACATTGGTGGGACTTTATATATCATCTCCATGATTGTGTTTTCAAATGTATAGTTAGCTTTTCAGTTTTGTTAGAAAGTGTTTAAAAGAAGATAAAAATGACGGAGAGTTTACATTTTTACTGTTTGTTGACAATTTTGTTGTTTTATAGTGCACATAGGGCATTGATGTAGCCAACCACTCAAAAAAGGTTTAAATATTTTTTCTGATATTACCTCTGAGCTACTACTTTGCCCATCTTTGACTACTCCTGGAAGGAGGAATTTACTAATTCTAGCAGAGGTGGGATTGCTACTTTTTACTTATAATGATCTTATTTCCTCTGAAAACTCCTACACTCTTTAATATTTACTTCTGTTCACCCAAATATCCTTTATATTTCCTCCTCCTCATTTTATTTGGTGCCATTTAAAATTCGTCTCTTTCCAATATTAGTAAGATCAATTTTTGAGACCTTATCACATTAACATGAAATGCCAAAATAATAGGAGATATCAAATATACACTTCATTCAGAAAAATGTGAAATACATGAAATTTTCTATCTTACTTAACATGGTCAGTTTAACATAATGGTTACATCACCCTCCAAAAGAACCAGCAGGTGGAAATGCACCAGATTATATGTATTTTTAGCAGCCTCTATGCTCCATTAGGCATATGCTATCCTTAACGGAAGGAGAATTTAAACTATTCTTTACCAACAAAGACACTTAAGATCTGAGAGAATAATTGGTTTCTTTAAGGTGGCATTATGAGTTTCCATTTAAATACTACTGGTTCACAAAACTTTTGTCTTTTACCAGTGTATCATAAATAAGTAAAATCAGTGTATACTTGAATCATTCATTATGGAGATACATTTCAGAGATAAGTATTGGTTTTTATTATAGAATAAATACTCAGAGAATAAAACATGTTCGTATTCTGCCACATTATCAGAGAAATACTTACATAGTATTTCCTTCCACGCCACTTTTTCTGTTAAAATAAAGAACAGATTAAAAATTGAACACATGTTCGATTTCTAGTTTTCTAGTAAGTGAAAGTGTCTTACCTCTTCAGATGAATCAGCTCCCTGGGAAAAAAGAAAAGAAGAAAATGGTTAACATCTTAATTTTATAACTCCACAGTGTAAAAAGGCATTAGTTACTTTGTTTAATGGACATGATTAAACAAAATGGAAGGAAAGTCTTGGGTTACTAATACACTAAACTAGTTTCTTTTTTGTTCAATGACGCCTTTCAAATGAGTGAGGAGTGGACTTTGCTATAAATAACTTCCTACATTCAAATATCAATTCACTTCAGTTCAAAATTCTTTTACGTATGAAAGGGAGGAAAATCCATCACTGTGAAAAGAAGAGTGAAAAATGAAAAGTTAAACTTCAGATTTGCTCCAGACAACGGTTTTTATATGACTATGTTTGAAGTAGCTCAAAAGCCACTTACATTCAAATATTCATTATGCTCATGGAGTCTAGTATTATGGTTTTCTCTGTTCTTCTTGATTTTTATTCTTTCCAGTTCTATTCTTTTATAAAAACATAATGTAATAAACTGTGATGTCATTACCAATTTGTGTTTGAAACATACACTAGAACTTGTTGGATGAATTGAAATATTATTATTATTTCTTGATGAATTTCTCAATAACTAGATAAAGTATACCAAAGTAAAAACAACCGTTAATTTTAACAGGAGAAGTAACAAAGGAGGGTGGAGAGGAGGAGGAGAAGGAGGAGGAAGATGAAGGGGTTTCAGAGAGGTCTTGTGTTTTGCCTAGACCCACAGCAGTGAATGACAACACAGGTTGGGAACTGCTGACATTTGATAGATCTAGAGGTTTTAATATTTAAGTGTCTTTTATCAGCCTCTCAGTTCTATATCTTTATGGAGCTGTTTTAAGAATTTTATTCTTATGTTATGCTAATTACAGTGGAGTGTCTGTGTGTGTTTAGTGTGTGTGTGTGTACTCAAGATTTATCTAAGTCCTTAATAAGCTTATCTAGGTGAATTCAAGGAAAATGTCCATATAAAAACATTAAAATTTATAAAGGCCTGTTCAGGTAAATGCAAATATAGGCAGAACCCAGGAAATAAGAGAGATGTTTTGGTGAATTCCTGAGAACATAGTCTTCATAATTTCCTGGTATACTTACAATCATGGCAACCAGGAGAGCCATGATAAAGGCAAATGCAAGGATCTTCATGTTTGGATGAGTCCTGAGAAAGCATATATTAAAAATCAGTAGCACATTCATTCCTGCATCTTAAATCATACATTTGTTAATCAAACTAAGCTCCAAAGCATTGTGAAACATACTAAAATACAAAGACAGTTGAAACACATTGTCTGACGTCCTGGAACTTAGAGACTAGTGTGGACATTGATAAGTAAAGATAAGTGCTCTGATATGGAAATACTAAAATGCTATAAAAACACACAAATTGGACATCTTAAACAGATCAAGAGAATGGGGGTATTAAAGTAAAGAAAAGGTAAAGCTAGTGTTAGATGATGCAGAATAAGTAAAGAGATTTGTTGGGAGCCTGCAAAGAAACAAAAGTGAGAGAGAGGATAGCGCGTAGAAAGTGAAATCATTTAGCAAGTAAGAAGGACAAAAATGGAGCCAGGCTGACCACTGTGATGGTTGTGAGATCAGAGTGGCCTTACATAATGATGTTAGGGGTAATAATTAAGGCAGAATTGAAAGAAATGTTTAGAAGGTATAATGACAAGTCACAGGGACTGGTTTTATAAAAGAGTTAGTGAAAATGAACCAGTTTTGGGGCTTGAAAATTGCATAGATAGTATAACAGTGGTATTCAAAATTAATGATACTGGGTAGAGAAAAATCATATTGAAAAGACATTTCACAGAAAATATTTGCAGATACTTTTATAAAATAACTTGATGAAAATGGTTTAATCTTCCGAATGATCTCGTTCAACAAAATTAACCTACTCTGGCACACTTAGATATGTTTCTGTAATTCTGTATATGCAAGTGAACCCAATTCTGTTGCTGTTGAAAAAGAAGTAAAGCAGATTATTTATTTCTGAATTATTGACATCTAAATAAAAAATTTTACAAACCATAAGGTAAATAATGGGTAAAGGGCTTTTTTTCCCTCCTGATCATTTTTAGCTATCAGTTTTGGTAGAACATTATAGTAACATCTTTTGTCTATCGATAGAAGAAACTGTTCTGCTAAATTACTCTAAATCTTTAACGCATGAAGCATAACTCGGGACTGATGGTATTTCTCTTGTTTCTTATCTGCTGCTTTTTGCCTCATCGGTTTAAACTCAGCACTGTGGCATTAGAAAAACTGTGAAAATTTATATTTCTTGACAAAATTTTTCAATCATCTACTAGTTAAACCAAATAGTCAGTCATGTTATGATACAAAAAAGGATGCAACTTTACTGTTCTTATACCTGGAATTGTATTGAAGGAAATTCACAGAAAGTAGGCTTCTAAAGATAGATAGATGATAGGTAGGTAGGTAGGTAGGTAGGTAGATAGATAGATAAATAGGTAATTTAAGGGCTTTGAGAAAATACTTCCCAAAGAACAAAATGATAAAACTTTAACATAGTAAAAACTTTTTGTGTAGCCAAATCACAAATGAAATGAAAATGTGTAAGGTAAAATGAATTATTGAAACAAAATAGTCTCTCACACAGTGTTAATTATGGATAAAAACAGAAATGATTTTGAATAATGAAAAGGTTTGGAAAATGAATTTGAGATGACAATAAAGTAACTTTGAAAAGGTTTACTAAAATCTTTGAAATAATACATACATTTGCAAAAAGAGAGTTTATGCTACTCAAGAGATCATTTTCTTATAAAATTTAAACTTCAACTTGAAGTTAAAGGTAAAAGTAATTATTAACAATATTGATATCCTATATTTAGTCAAAAAAGTAAAAAGACTTCTAGGCATCCCACCAACATCCCACCTCTCCTCCATTTTCTACATCATTCACTTTATAAAATGATTGCTGTCAATTCAGAGGCACTGAGATCCTGAACTCACCTCCAGATCCTGACATAGGGTCATCATTTCTTTAAATGGTTTCTTTATGACAAATTATCAATCAATAATATACATTTTAAATGGTTTTCAACTTATTCTAGCAAACAAAAGATTAGAATAAGACATCATACGTGATTGTTTCTGCATATATTACCTTTTACCAAAGACGAGACTTAAGAGTCTGAGAAGCTGAAATTCTGAAGCTCCTAGGAAAAGATGTGCTTTTCTAGGGGACTCATCTATTTAAACATGCTTAAATCCTCCATTTGTTTATCTAAATCATGTCAATTATGAGATCTTATTATGGAACTGGAAATAATGCCCAAAATCTGTCCCTACAGATACTAAGAATAAACTTACAATGGTGATTTGACAATAGAAGCTTGTGAAGCAAAGTGATCAGGAACCAAACAAACCCAGCAAACGTTAATCCCAGTGTTAGTCTAGGCATGTGTGAACAAGACAAAGGGAAAAGTTTGCAGAAGTAAATCAAGTGTAGAAATGAATTGAAATGGTAAATATGTTTTCGTAGAATACCATCCACTCTATTTCGACAAATGCGTGTCCAAGATGGAACGAGTCTATGTCAAAAGTGATACCATCTAATCAGAATGTTCCCTGTTGTCTAACAAATGGTGATAACTGTCATCATAAAATGAGTCATCATTTATTTCTTATGTGGTTCCTACAAATTATTAGATTTTACTTTTATTCTACGGACTTGAGAACATTTCAAGTCTGAAAGGATATTCAAATGTTTGCAAAAATTTGTAATGCTTTGGATAATGTGTGATAAAATACTTCTTATTTTTAAAGTCAAATGACCACAAGAGCTCAGTACTCTATATTTGACATAGTAACTAGATGCATATGCTTTGGAATTTAATTTACTTCCTCTGAGTCTTTAGGGGCTCCTGTTCCTCAATGGAAGCCATGTGTTGACAGGATTATAATAGATAGAAGGAAAAATTAGGTTTCACTAAGTCCCTAGGCTAATATGGACACAAATGGACCTCTCTGCTAATGGTTGGATTATTCAATGTGCTCAGAACTGAATATTATAAAACCATTTGTAAATTTTAAATAAATTATACATCCTACTCTATTGTTACTTAAAGTGTGTTATATGGGACCATCGGAATCAGCATCACCTGTGAATTTTGTTGGAAATGTAAGTACGTAGGCCTTCTTTCCAGACATGTTGATTAAGGATCTTGGAGGTGCACTAGGAATCTCATTTTAACAATATCTCTAGGGGATTGTTTTTGTAATATACAGTTTAAGAAGCCACGTAATAGACTCATAAATGTATTATTTGTCTATAGACGTGACCTCATTTATAGGACTTAAGGTTTAATTTTATTTCAGGTGTTTTAAGGAAGTATTTACCAAGTGAATCTTCTATGCTATATTGGAACATCTCATTAAAAATTTTGGTTATTCTCTGGGTAGTATACAAAAGATTATAAATGCTTTATTAAGGCATACAAATAATTAAAGTCAAATTCAACTTAAATCATTCTCATTGCTCTTTTTTTCATTGATTTCTAAGCATCACTGATATATAGTCTCTTCTCAAGTGCAAAACAAATCCAACTTTGATATATTCTCAATGGAAAAAAGATATATAGAGTTCAGTCACCACTGAAATAAATCTGATTTTCAAAAATTAACCTTGCTTTATTCATTTTGGAAATGTCAAATGATTTTCTTCCTTCCTTCCTTATTTCCTTTATGTCTCCCTCCTCACTGCCTTTCTTCCCCTCCTGGCCTCCCTCATTTATTTCTTCACAGATTCATTTAACCAACGTTACTAGGCACTAGTCTAATAGATCTATGAAATTCACAGCCTGGCGAAGAAAATGTGAACTAATGCTCCAAAACCACGACCCTCTAATGACAGCAACAAACACAAACTGCCAGTAATAAAATCTGATAGATGCTAATATACACATTTAAAACCTACAATTAAACTTAACTCACCCATGTTTTAAGTTTGGAAGCCAAAATATGGGCATTATTCCACCCATCATTTTCTGCTTCAACACCATAGGAAGTGTGAGGATTATGTATGACAGTAGGAAACAATAATAGTGGACTCTAACACAAGAGTAACTTTCTTGTGTTGGTTATGGTTTCTTCCTCCAGGAATAGAAAGGTCATTTTAAAAGTTTGATGGACCAGAATATATCCTGATATTTTATAATTAAGCGAAACAGATATCTTATCCTCCATAAACAACCACCATGCCGTTTGAAAAATACTAGGTCTTTCATTTACAAGGGAAAAATCAATAAAGAGCTAGTGCTGTGTCACAGGTGTGACATTAAATTGGTGGCAAAAGGATGCAACCTGTGAATAGGTATTAATGGTGATATTTATGCTGGATTTTCTTTCTCCATCTCCTCCTTCTCCTCTTGTGCTTCATTGTCCTCCTCCTGTTCTTCCTCCTCCTCCTCCTCTTCTCTCTTCTCCCTCTCCTCCTCTTACTCCTGCTCCTCCCCCTCCTCTTTCATTTCTCCTGCAATAAAAGCATGGTCTGCAGTCTTTGACAAAATCCATGATGTTTATTTATTCAACTAAAACATCATTTTGTGTTATATTCTTGTATGAATTACTAAAATGAAAAATACTACAACTGACAAATATAGAACAACTATGACTGCCTACTAGATAACAGAAAACCTCCTGGGCTTCTGGAATACAAAGTGACAATCTCCTATTTCTGCCTTTAAGGGGCTTACCTTATGATATGTACTGAATGTTTGTGTCCCCACAAGTTCATATGATGAAATGCTACCTCCCAATGTGCTGTATTAGGAGTTGGGTCCTTTGGGAAGTAATTGGTTTAGATGAGGTCATCAGGATGGAGCTGTCATAATGGGATTAGAGCCCTTATAAGTAGAGGAAGAAACACTAGAATTTCCTCTCTCCACCGTGTGAAGATATAGGAAGAAGGCAGCTATCAGCCAATCAGGAAGAGGGCCCACGCCAAGGACCCAACTCTGCTGGCACCCTGATCTTATACTTCCCAACCTCCAGAACCGTGAGAAATAAATGCCTGTTGCTTAAGCCACACCCTGTCTGTGGTATTTTGTTAGAGCAACCTTAGCTGACTAAGCCATCTTGTAATTTGTGAAACAGACAAGGTTAAAGGCAACTGCAGATAGAAAAGTCCAGGAGATGGTGGAATATATGAGTCTAAATTTAGAAAAAGTCCAGACTGTAGTTGGAGATTTAAGTGTAATATCTTCTTGATTGTAATCAAAATTGTGAAAATTGAAGAGATCGTATAGGAAAAAAAATGTGTAGTGTCAGAAGAGAAGTAAGCTGAGGATAGAATCCCTAGATAAGACCAATGTAATGTCTTATTGTGTGAGAAAATGTGAGAGGACATGGAGAAGTCCATGAAAATCTCCTAGAATGTAAAGAATAACAGAAGAGAGGAGAATTTCCAGACAATTGGTGAATTGTAGGAGCCAAAAGGATGAAATTTCAAGAAGGAAGCTTAATCATCATGAACAAATGTTACAATGACCTTGGAGATTGCTTAATCTCTTTAAACTGCAATTTTCTTATCTGTAATGGTTATACTAAGAGTTGGGACTGGATTAAATGAGAATGTATATCAACCACATTTCAAATAGAAATTATTCAAATATAAATATTAAGTATTTTTATTTTTAGAATCGTAATCTTCATTAGAAAGAACATTTTCATTTAAAAAAATTCTCTAGGATGCATCAGAAAATGAAGATGAAAGTACAGTGATGACATATCTTTGGAAAATATAAGTATTACCCTAACCTGTAAATATGGAGGGAGAAAGTTACAAAGATCAATTTACAGAAGAGTGAGGGTGGGAAGTTGAAGGCAGTTAGGCCAAATGGACTCAATATTCTTTACCAAGTAGGGGATTGTTTTCTGAAATTGAATAACAGGTGAGATGAGTTAGATGCTTCAGAAAATTAATAATGTTTATTGAAGGAAAATGGTGACAGGTATATGACCAAATACAAGAAAAATATTTGGTAAGCAGCGCTGCTTTCTATGTTTGGAAAACATAAAAAGGAAGGTTTTTTCCTATAGAATTGAGTGTCCTTGATGGGATCGCAGTGTAAGGAAAGAAGGACTTTCCCAGGCTTGAGATTTTTAGCAAGTAGAGCTCCTCAAAACCAGAGGTTCACTGGGAGTTATTTGAGTTATTGCAGGCATATACTAAATGATAAATATGAAATCCTGGGATAGAAGAAATGAACTAAATCAAAAAGGGAGAGAAAATAAAAGGATATGGAACAATCAAGGGCCTAGAAGTTTCAGTAAAGTAAAAATAAAGGTATCTTTTCTTCAACCTTTACCTCCTTCCAAAATATAAATAAGATCATATCCTCTTCCAATCGCTTCCATCTCAAACCAAAGTCTAAACTTGACCTACAGACCTCTCATAACATGTACACCCCATTCTCGGTGACTTAGTTTCTTTGTGTTCACTTCTTGCCTTCTCTGTCCAGGCTGGTCTCCTTGAAGTTTCCTTCAACACAACAAACATATTTCTTTTGCAGTGAATTTGCACTTGCTATTCCTTCTGCTTGGAATTTTCCTCCTCCAAGCTCACTCCCATACTTAATTTATAACTTTTCTTCGATGTCACTCTGCCAGAGTTGATGTTTAACCCTCCTATTTAGAATTGCCTCTTACCCTTGTCCTGCCTTTTATTTGTTTAGAGCATTTATCACCACCTGAGAGGTTATGGATTATTTGTTTACTTCTTGTCTGCCATTCTCAACTATAATGTAAGGCTCATGAGAGCTGGGCTTTATTCTCTTTTGTTGCCTGCTGTGTCTTCAGCATCCAGAACAGTGCTTGATGGCTAGCTACTCGATAAATAGTCACTGAATAAATAGTCATTGAATAGAGGTCATTGTTGACACCCCTGATGGAGGGCATTAAAAGGGTTTATGTTCTCAGTGCCTGACTACTCCTATGCATACCAGTGGTTATCTTTGGCCTTTGTGGACAGACATAGGAAATGTGAGGACCCAGAAGAAGGTTTAGGATAGATACCATGGCAAATGGAATCAGGAACAAATCAGCGAAATGTTAAATAGTTCAGAGAACCCAGCTGAGGTTGTGGACTATACATTTGGAGGATATGAAACATGATGAAATAGATTAGAATTAGTTGACCTCAAAGAAACTCTCATATCAAGTGCTTCATTACTACCCAAATTGGAAAAGGAAGTGGTTAAAGGAATGGTTATGCCAGCTTAATCTGTCAATATGAAAAATAGAAATAAAGACTATACACATAAGATTGTGATTTATACTTACATCTTTTAGAAAGAAAAAATGGGTTTCTATGAGTTAGAAACAGCAGTGAAAACACATTAACAGTTAGAAATTACAACCGTCTCCTCAAACATCAATTAGGAAGGCAAGTATCACGAAACACAGAGACTATGTTGCATTATGGTTGTCTTTTATTCTGCATTGTCCTTTTGATAATTCTGCCAAAATTTCGTGGTAATGAGGTGTGATATGAGAGATGAGAAAACATATATAGAAACTGGACTTTCCCCTCAAACCTACTCAGAAAAGAAAATAACAGATTAGCTCTAAATTTATAGTCTATTCTACCAACCTCCTTAATTTAAATCTAGGGATAAAAATGAGAATAATATTTTAAATTCGTGTTATGATGACATGAGTCAAGGTGTTTTACTTCATGGAATGTGGACCAAATGTCCTCATGAAAAGAAATGAAACAAAGAATCAGTGACAGTTTAACTCTCAATTCAAGAGAAATCTCTCATCTACAGCAATGCCAGGACAGTATTCTTTGGTATAAAATCAACTAGTACATTAGCAAACGCAAAGTTTTGACTAAAAGAGTACAGAATTGAGAAAGCAAGTGAAGGTGACAAACCATTAACAACAATTCCTTTCAGAGCGATCCCGCTGTGACAATGTGGTTCTCAAATGGCCCAGGATTCAGCCCTCCTGCCTGGGATCCCTTCACACAGGTGTACAGGTGGTAAAGCAACATCACACTTTCATATTCAAGTATAAAAAAAATACACTCAATCTGGGTGAGTGAGAAAATCAGTAATGTTTACTGGAATAAGATATATCTTGTCAAATAAAAAATGAACAAAATAATAAATACATGTATTACCTGACTGGGAAGGATGTCCACTTTCTAGACCCACTCATGTCTCTGCAAAATAAATTACATTTAATGTAATAATTCTGGCAGTATGAAAAAAACAATTTTAAATTCTTAAATAAAATGAAAATGTCATGACTAACTCCCTGAGAGATGTTGGCAGATTCCTTAGGGGAAAAAATTTTTCTTGATGACTTAAGTTCTCATGTTATTTTCCATATGTATACAAAGGAAGCATAGAACCACAATCATCATCTGGAAACTCAGGCAAAATACTTTGCCTCTACCTGAATTATAGTGTAAGTGTGACCATAGTGTAAAGTCAATTTTTTTTTTAATGTTGTAACTGACTCATTCTCTTCTCAGGCTTAGCTACAGTGGAATAATTATAGCTCTTTGCAAAAGTCAATGTCAACTATGGGAGGAAATTTTTTATTTTTCCTCAAATTGTATTCCTCTTTTTTTAGAGATAAAGTATCTAGCAGGAAAGTGAGGCAAATTCTTCCACGATATTGGGATTAGCTCTTTAATGGAACCAGAAAGGCATGAGTCTTGTTTCAGAATTCACTTTGTCTCTGCTCACAAGGTATATTTAACATGACAGCCAAGGTGACAACATCACTACTGTTTGGTGACCTCTAGAAAAGTAAAGAGGAAGTTTCTGAAGATTCTGACAGGCCACAAACCTAATCTGTACATTTAAATATATGTGGTGTTGGTGGACCTTCCTTGAATTTGCTGCACTCTATGATGATTGAGGGCTGAGTCACACAGAATGTAACATCTGTTACTAGGTGCCAGGATATCATATTGCTAATAAATTTCCTTACTTCAGTGGAGGAGAGGAGCTCTATGCTCTTCTAGATAAAAAGGAAAAAGAACATATTTTAATTTTTAAGTTCACTCATAAAGCCAAATGGTATCTTGCTTTGATTCATTTAGTGGGAAAACCTTCACAATACTTTACTGGGAGGAAAATTAGTTACTGTGGGTTCATTTGCAGTCTTCCTCAATGTAAACATTAAAAATTTTATATTTGGAGTAAATCCTATTCCTCTTAATACATTTCCTACTTTTTGCAATTGTTTGGGCTCTTGGATTTTTAATAAAGTCAATGAATTTGTCAAATATTATAATATAGAATTGTTTGTATGTAAACATGCCATAAGATACTGAACTATTTTACATATAACATTAAGATCTTCAAGGAATAATGTTTCATTTTGTTTTATAATTTACATTGTAATTAAGGGTTTCCTCACATACAAAAGTCCAACTGAAGGCTGATGTAATTTTCTTGATATGAATACTTGATATATAAATCCAACATTATTCTTAAGTTCTTAGACAATGATGGCAAAAGGCATTTTTAGTTCTCATTATCTTACAACTGCTAATGGCTTCATTTTATTCTAAGCTGAGCAAAAAGATTTTATGAACAGAAATGATGCAGGCAAACTATTGGAACGAAAACAAAATAGAGAATGGTCGAAGGAAAACAGAGTGAAAGGAAGAGTCAACCAACTGATTGATGTGAAAGATCAATTACTGATACTTTCTTTTTACCCAAATTTTATATGGAATGCAAATACAATATTTTAATTTTGAATTGGCTATAAACTTAAGACAGTTCCAAAGCCCTTCAAAATATATGCAAGAGACACAGAATGCACGAGGTAGCAGACTCAGCACCAATATACACATTGTGAAGACAGGATTGAGCAGTTGAGGTGGGAGAAGGAGAGGGTGTTCCTTGTAGGATAAGGAACAAACTAGGAGTTACTCCTATAATATTCTTTAGGACAATAATGAATATGATGATTTATTACATTTTCATAGTTTTTTTAATGTATAAAGCACTTTTGTATCTCTTATTACCTAGTTGAATACTCAATAATTTGTATGAATACTATTATTAGCTCCTCACATCTAGGGAAAATGAAGCTCAGACAAACTGAGGTATTTTCACTTGGCCACATGGCTAGTAAATAGCAAGGTTCCAACTCACAGTCAGGCATTCTGCATGCAAGTTCAGATCTTTGTCACACATTGCTGTCTTGTGTCTAACCATCATGATTCTGGACTATTGTTATTAAGTTTGGTGAAACTCTGACATTTTTCTAACAAACCATGATGTATCTGGGACCCTTATCTACCCTGCCAAAGAATGTGTGTTCTCAAGCAAATTCAAACATGGAGTATAATGCGTGCTTTTCCATCTGTAGCTAGAACTGCAACTCCAATACAACAGTGAGGGTATCTCAAAACCTCTGTGGCATTACAGCACTTTCACATTCTGGAAAGGAAAGGGTTAGTGCTGTCTCTAAGTGCTGGTTAGTAACTCAGAGCCACAGAGTTCAAATATAATCAGTGTTGCTCACCCCCATCCTCTGCACATAGTAAAGTGTCCTGAGATTTTCTCTTTGAATAAGGATGGAGATGCTTTTAAAAGTCTCATTATACTTACATGTTTAGCATCTGCAACAGCCAGAAAGCAGATGAGGATAAGAAACTTTGTGTTTACTAAGTCTTGTGAACATAGAGAAAATCAGTAACACATTGCCTTCTTTTAACTTACACTTTTATTCATTTATGTATCTTTGTCACAGATAATGGGCAAAGGGCAATGAAATATATGAAGGCATGATAAATTCATGCCTATGAATATAACCAATTCTATTTAAGTATACATTAAATTCTCTTTAATTAAAAAGTAAAACACAATTTAAACTCTTGGTTTTTAAGATGAAGATTCTTTTAGCCAACTGTTTTAACTAAATAATTGGACATAAATGTAACTACTTCACTTTATTTATTTGGTATATCAACAGATATGTTCTGAGTTCCTACAAATACCTGACTGCATTCTAGGCATAAAAAGGTGAGCAAAACAGACATACTTGTTAAGCCATGTCTTCTTCAACAATTCTTCAAATTCTTCTTTATTCTCTGTGATCAACTTTTCCTTGTTACGAATTATTAGGAATGCAAAATACAGCACGAACTCATTTTTATATCAAGTTTCAGGTTAGCCAGAACATGCAGAGCCAGCCCTACTGGTCTGGTGGTTAAGATTATTCGCTATACCTGTGCCCAACAGGTTATAGTCAGGAATTTTCTTTAGATTAATGAATTAAGTTGTGTCACAAAAAATTAAATGATAAAGAAATGTTATTAAACTATTAGTTTGAAAAATAAAACAAAAGATCTTCTAATCACTGAGCATCTGCTAGTTTTTAGACACTGCTAGGCATGTTACATGTGTTATCTACACAAGAGTGATGTGGAGTGGATATTTTTTTCACTATTTTACAGATGAAGAGTTTCCTGAAATTCTAAAATGTTCTTTTTGAACGCTCTGCCTTTAAAAAGCCATATGTTGGCACATGATAATAAAATAAAACCAACACAATAAACTGTTTCCAGTTTCTATGTGTCAGTTCTATCAAGAAAAACCTAATAAAGAATGATAAATAAGAGTCTTGTGCTAATTAATATAAATATTTTCAAAAATAACTTTATTTTAGTGTCTTTAAAAATACTGTGTGTATCTTTGGCTAAATAATATTATTTGGTTGTACAGATATTTGAAGTAGGTAAGAATGTACAAGAGAAAGGATAGATGAAAATGTTGCCTTGTTTCCTAAAAGGAAGACAAGAAATCCAGGCAGTGGATAATTTGAGATGGGTTATCTCAACACTATTTAAACCCTATTTACCCAGGATGTGGTAATTCTGTGGTTTAAAATACCAATAACCCATTTGAATTTTAAGAAGCAACTATTATTACATATTGATTTTTGCTCAATGTTTGTGATCTCTGATTTTTGCAAGTTGATTTTGTATGCCACAACTTTGCTGTAGCTGTTGATTATTTCTAATAGTTTTGTGATGGATTCTTTAAGGTTTTCTGTATATAAAATCATGTCATCTGCAAACAGCGAGTTTCACTTCTTCATTGCTTATTTGGATTTCTTTTACTTCTTTTTTCTTGCCAAAGAAGTCCAGTCTTACTCTAGCCAAAACCTCCAGTACTATGTTGAACAAGAGTGGTGAGAGTGGGCACCCTTGTCTTGTTTCTGCTCTCAGAAGTATAGCTTTCAGTTTTTCCCCATTGAGTATGATGTTGGCTGTGGGTTTGTCATATATGGCCTTTATTATGTTGAGGTACTTTCCTTCTATACCCATTTTATTGAGAGTTTTTATCATAGATGGATGTTGGATCTTGTTAAATGCTTTCTCTGCATCTATTGAGATGATCATGTGGTTTTTATCCCTCATTTTGCTAATGTGGTGTATCACATTGATTTATTTGTGGATGTTGAACCATCCCTGTGTCCCTGGTGTGAATTCCACTTGATCATGGTGTATGATCTTTTTAATGTATTGCCATATTCGGTTTGACAATACTTTGTTGAGGACTTTTGCATCATTGTTCATCAGTGATATTGGCCTGTAATTTTCCTTCTTCGTATTTTCTTTGTCTGGCTTTGGTATCAGGGTGATGTTGACCTCATGGCACGTGTTAGGAAATATTCTGTCTTCCTCAATTTTTTGGAATAGTTTGAGAATGATAGGTATTAAGTCTTCTTTGAATGTTTGGTAGAATTTTCCTGAGAAGCCATCTGGTCCTGGACTTTTATTTTTTGGGAAGTTTTTGATTACTGTTTCAATTTATTTACTTGTGATTGGCCTATTCAGATTGTCTATTTCTTCTTAATTCAGTTTTGGGAGGTTGTATGAGTCTAAGAACTTATCCATTTCTTCTAGATTATCCAATTTGTTGGCATATAGTTTTTCATAGTATTCTCTTATAATCCTTTGCATTTCTGTGGTATCTGTTGTAATTTCTCCTCTTTCATTTCTAATTTTATTTATATGAGGCTTCTCTCTTTTTTTCTTAGTGAGTCTGGCTAAAGGTTTGTCAATTTTGTTTATCTTCTCAAAGAACCAACTCATTGTTTCATTAATCATTTCTACTGTTTTGTTTCAATTCCTTTTATTTCTGCTCTAATTTTTATTTCCTTCCTTCTGCTTACCTCAGGCTTTGTTTGTTCTTCTTTTACTAATTCTGTGACGTGTAGTTTAAGATTGCTTATTTGAGATTTTTCTTGTTTGTTAAGGTGGGCCTGTATTGCTATGAACTTCCCTCATAGGACTGCTTTTGCTGAATTCTATATGAGTTGGTATGGTGTATTATAATTTTCATTTGTCTCCAGATATTTTTTGATGTCTCCTTTAATTTCTTCAATGATCCATTTGTTGTTCAGTAGCATGTTGTTTAGTCTCGACATGTTTGCCACTTTCCCAGTTTTTTTCTTGTAGTTGATTTCTAGTTTCATAGCATTATGGTCAGAAAAGATGCTTGTTATGATTTCAATCTTCTTAAGTTCATTGAGGCTTGCCTTGTTTTCCAACATACTGTCTATCCTTGAGAACGTTCCATGTGCACTTGAGAAGAATGTGTATTCTGCTATTTTTGGATGGAGTGTTCTATATATATATCTATTAAGTCCATCTGGTCTAGTTTTTTCACTTAAATCCACTATTTCCTTGTTGACTTTCTGTCTGGATGATCCATCCATTGATGTAAGTGTGGTGTTAATGTCCCCTACTATTATTGTGTTGTTGTTAATATCTCCTTTTAGGTTTGTTAATAGTTGCTTTACATACTTTAGTGCTCCTGTGTTGGGTGCATATATATTTATAAATTTTATGTCTTCTTGGTAGAGTGTCTCTTTTATCATTATATACTGCCCCTCTTTGTCTCTCATTACCTCTTTTATCTTGAAGTCTACTGTGTCTGATATAAGTATGGCAACACTTGCTTTCTTTTGTGTGCCATTACTTGGAGTATCATCTTCCATCCCTTCACTCTGAGCCTGTGTTTGTCTTTAGAGCTGAGATGTGTTTCCTGGAGGCAGCATATTGCTGGGTCTTGTTTTTTAATCCATCCTGCCACTCTGTGTCTTTTTTTGTTTTGGTGAGGAAGATTAGCCCTGAGCTAACATCTGTTGTCAACCCTCCTCTTTTTGCTGAGGAAGATTGGCCCTGGGCTAACATCCGTGCCCTTCTTCCTCTATTTTATATGTGGGATGCCTGCCACAGCATGGCTTGATAAGTGGTGTGCCTGGGATCCAAATTTGCGATCCCTGGGCCCCCCAAGTGGAGCACACAAACTTAACCACTATGCCACCAAGCTGGCCCCCGGTCACTCTGTGTCTTTTGATTGGAGAATTCAATCCATTTACATTTAGAGTGATTATTGATATATGAGGGCTTTATGCTGCCATTTTATTGTTTGTTTTCTGATTCTTCTGTATTTCCTTTGTTTCTTGTCCCATGTAATTCAGACTAGCAATTCAGTTTCGTAGTTCTCTATGATGGTTTTCTTAGTTTTCTCTTTATTTATCATCCATGTCTCTGTTCTGATTATTTGTTTAGCGGTTACCATGAGGTTTGTATAAAAAAATCTCATAGATGAGATAGTCCATTTTATGAAAACCTCTTATTTCCCTAGACTTAGCTGAGTCCATCACCTATCTCTTCCCCTTCTAAGTTATTATTGTCACAACTTATTCCATCTTGTGAGTTTGTGGTTTAAATGACGAGATTATATTTATTTTTGGTGTTTTCCCTCCCTTTATCTTTAATGTTATAACTGTTTCCTAACCTGTTCTAATAGCTGCAATTTTCTGATTTTTGTCTACCTATTTATGTCCTTGCTCAAGGCTTTGTAGTCCCTTACTTTTTTTTCAGGTCTGAAGGCCTTCTTGAGCATTTCTTGTAGGGAGGGGTATTGTGGCAATGAACTCCTTTAGCTTTTGTTTATCTGGGAAAGTTTCTATTATTTCTCCATCATATCTGAAGGATATTTTCACTGGATAGAGTATTCTTGTCTGAAGGGTTTTGTCTTTCAGAATTTTGAATGTATCATTCCACTCTCTCCCTAGCCTGTAAGGTTTCTGCTAAGAAATCTGATGAAAGCCTGATAGGGGTTCCTTTGTAAGTTATTTTCTTCTGCCTTGCTGCCCTTAATATTTTTTCTTTGTCATTGACTTTTGCCAGCTTTACTACTATATGCCTTGGAGAAGGTCTTTTTACATTGATATAGTTAGGAGTGCTATTGGCTTCTTTCCCTTGTATTTCCAATTCCTTCCCCAGGTTTGGGAGGTTCTCAGCTATTATTTCTTTGAACAAGCTTTCTTCCCCAATCTCCTTCTCTTCTCCCTCTGGAATGCCTATAATACTTATGTTGCATTTCCTATGAGTCTGATATTTCTCAGAGGATATCTTCATTTATTTTTAGTCTTAGTTCTCTCTCTTCTTCCATCTGAAAGATTTCTATATTTCTGTCCTCCAGACTGCTGATTGTCTCCTTCATAATATCAACTCTGTTATTATCTGTTACTATATCAGGGAGTCCAAATTTTTCTTTATTTCATCCATTGTGTTTTTCATCTCCAACATTTCTGATTGTTTTTTCTTTATAATTTCAATCTCTTTTGTGAAGAAATTCCTGATTTCATTGAACTGTGTGTCTGTGTTTTTTGTAACTCCTTGAATTTTTTTATGATAGCTATTTTGATTTCTCAGTCATTTAGATTATAAATTTCTGTGACTTCAGGATTGATTTCTGTCATTTTCCTTCTTGTCTGGAGATTTAATATATTTTTTCATCCTGTTTGATGGCATAGATTTGTTCCTCCACATAGTGATAGTATCTGGTTGCAGATTCCACCTGCCACCACTGAGTAGGGGTCAAGAGCAGTGTATCCCGAGTTTATCATGATCCAAGACTCACTTGCTCACAGCTGCTGCTCTTCTGTTGTATGTATGGGTGCTCTGGCCGAGTGGCTGTGCTGGAGTGTCAGGTGGGGGGAAGGGTGCTTTCCTTCACTTGCATGATCCCTGGGTCGTTCTTGCTCTGCCCTCGCCTTCTGCTGTCCTGGGGTGCTAGTTTGATGAAGACACCCCCACAATAGCTTAGTTATCTCTGCGTGGGGCTTTCCCATGGGCTGTGAGGGAACTTGGAGAGTAATGATGTTCCTGTGGAGGGCTGCCCCTCCCCCCCTCAGAGCCACACATGGTCTGGATCTCAGGGTCGCTGCTGTTGGAAAGAAAGAGGAGATTCCCTTACTTCCTTCCACTTCCTCTGGGGGGTCCAGCACCTCCACCTTCAAATGTGGGTCTGTCAGATGTTTTTTGTGTTGTGTGAATGTCCTCTGTTTGTATACGAATGTCCTTTTCATTGTCCCTTAGGAGGCAGAGTCTAAGGGGAGAGCTCACTCCACCATGATGCTGATGTCACTTGGACTTCGTTCTAAAGCGAGAATAATTGTCACGGTTGAGTATTTTTTTCTCAGCTATATTCATAGGGCCAGAAGGTAAAATTTGGATTAACTTGGAAGATGATTTAGTTAAGCTAATATAATAAAATCAGAGATGAGCAGGGGATTTGAGCATATATGTAAAGGGTGATAATAATGATTACCATGAAGTTCAAAGTGGGAAAAGAAGAACACACAGACATAAGGAGTTTAAGGGGCATTGAAAAATTGGTAGGCTTATTGGGAAGGTCCTAGATTCTGGTGTAATCAAATAATTTTTTACTTCAGATATTAAAAGGGGTTTATTCAGGGGCTGGCCCAGTGGCACAAGCGGGTAAGTGCACATGCTCCGCTGTGGCAGCCCAGGGTTCACTGGTTCGGATCCCAGGCGCGCACCGACGCACTGCTTGGCAAGCCATGCTGTGGCCATGTCCCATATAAAGTGGAGGAAGATGGGCATGGATGTTAGCTCAGGGCCAATCTTACTCAGCAAAAAAGAGGATGATTGGCAGATGTTAGCTCAGGGCCGATCTTCCTCACAAAAAAAAAAGGGGGAGGGCTTTATTCAGTAGATAGGAAATGGTATTGGAGAGTAGGAAAGACGAAATAAAGATTATGGAGTGATAAAATTACTTACATGACAAAAAGTCTAATTATCTGTCTTTCCACATTTATGATCTGCTCATTAGCAGGAACCATGTCATCTTCATCTTTGTATCATTGTGTGACCTTTTGCATCATCTAGCAGCATGGTGCTAAATTTGGGATGATTTTGCCCATCACAGGGGACACTTGAAAATTTCTTGTGACATTTTTGGTTCTAATAGCTGAGTGGTTGGTTTTTTATGGGTAGAGATCTGGGATGCTGCTGAACATCCTGTGATACACAGGACAGCCTCTACACCAAAGAATTATCCTTCCCTACATGTCAATAGTACAAGAGTTGAGAAGCCCTGGTCTAGTGTATTGTTAAACAAATGCATCTTGAACTTGAGTGAAATTTTATGATTATATGTAACGTAAGAGTAATTAGGATTAAGAGTCTCTCTTATGAATCAATGCCTTGGGCTTTATGATTCCATGATGGCTGCCTGCTTAGAGAATATTTTTCTTACTCTGATTCTTGATTAACTTTATAAATTAATTTTAATACACATATTTCAGATAAGTAAGATGTTATTTTATTATATTTGAGTAATCTCATTGTAAGAATTAAAATACTCCATCTTTATAAATAAGGCTAAGATATCTCCCTTTGTCTAATAATTCATCAGAGTTAATGATTTGTTATATTTTTCATAAATCTGAATCTTATACAAATACACACTATATATTTATTTTATTTTTCTATTTACCCCCCTGTTTTGGAAGCTATTAAATGATGCCGCAAATATTACTCAGGAAATAAAGGTCTTTAATACCAGCTTCATCTCTAAATAGCTGTAGTATCCTGAGAAAATATTGCAAATTCTCAGGTCCTCAGTTTCCTCATCTCTAAAATATCTTTAAAACATATGGATGAGATCTAAGGTCTCTTTCAGTTCTTATTTTCCGAACATTGTTTCATCCCTTTATTGTACTCTTTATCCTGCTTTTCTATCTGCTTTCTTTCTCTTTTTTTTCTTTTTTTATGATGTTTTCCTACTTTTTTTTTTGTGAGGAAGATCAGCCCTGAGCTAACACCCATGCCAATCCTCCTCTTCTTGCTGAGGAAGACCGGCCCTGAGCTAATATCTGTGCCTATCTTCCTCCACTTTATATGGGATTCTGCCACAGCATGGCCCGACAAGTGGTGCGTCAGTGTGTGCCCGGGATCCGAGCCCGGGCTGCCAGAAGTGGAGTGTGTGCTTAACTGCTATGCTACCAGGCTGGCCTCTATCTGCTTTCTTTCTTGAGGGTGTTATTTACATGGCTTCAGCTGTTACCTTTGTTCTTCAAACAAACCTCATGCTTGCATATTTCTTGTCCTTCACCCAATATAGGAAGAGCTTTGATTGAACAAATTCTGTTTATGACAAATAGTCTAAGTCCTATATCTTGTTTTGATTATATCTTGCTCCTCCCCCAGGGTTGTCTTATAAAATTTCAATGGATGAAAGTCTCATTTTACCTTATGAAAATGGCAACTCTTCAGATATGCATTAGGAAAGCTTGGGTTGCCCACATGGCACTTTGCTCTTTACTTATCATTGTGTTCTGATGTTTACCTGGCCAGTGGTACCTGTGTTACCTTAAATCTCTGGCTTTTCAATTTTCCCTTCGACAAGACTCTTTCTCTAGTATGTAGTGATTATCTTGATCAAGGTTTTGCTTACTTTTCTGGCTCAATTGAGTCCAAAAATATACTGACTAATGTAATTCAAAGTTGGTGAGAGAAAGCCACAAGGAAATTCTGTATTTCTTGCACAATATGTAAAGCGTCTTGCTGAGAAAATAAGGAAATATTGAATGGGTAGGGCATGCCTGCTTTTGTATTCCTTTTCTTAGAAACCACACTTTTTTGCCTACAGCCTTGGCAACAGTGAGATAAACATAAGGGCACACTGGGCAGCCAAGGCCTTTTCTAGTTGGACTTATGACATTGGGGTCATTTCATCACTTTTATTCATGGCTTCCTCCTAGCTCAACATGAATGTAGTCTTAGAATGAATATTAACTGAGTAATTCAAGTATGTAGTAGACATTGACTTGGGTTTTCTAAGCAATATAAAAAATATATGAAAATCAGGAGTGTTTCCTCCCTTACACACCTAGCAAGACATGAATGCAAGTTTATATTATGAAGAAAAGTTATTAATTATGACAATACTCTACCTGCTTACTTTACAAGGACATCTATCTGTGCCTAAGTCCTGATATATCCACTAGAGGCAGTGAACAGAAGAAAAGAGCATTGTAAAAATAATAGTGTCAAATACAATCATCCAATTACATTTATGAACATCAGTCACCAAACAGGCAAAGAAACTTGAAGGTTGCTTTTGTAAATAGGTACATATTAAGTACTTTTGAGGCCTACCTCAGACTCATTTGTGGTAATTTGGGCAAGACCTTGCTCCTCTCTGGGCTTCAGTTTCCTTTATCCTTCCATCTTCTGTTCTTCCATGAACATTAGCTGGTAAACATTGTCTCACTGCAAAAGATACGGAACCAAACCTGAACAGTCCCATTTTAATAAATTTGTACTGGTATCATTTGTTCTCTAGAAGTAGTTATTTTCTAAATGTTACTTTCCATCCTAAAACCTTTTAACAAGCCCTATCTACAGAAGAAAATCTGTGTTCCTTGGGAGCACAACATGCTTTGCTCTTCATTATCTGATCCCTTTCTCTTTCTCTGTTTTCATCTCCATCTACTCCTTTCCATGTACTTCATGGCCAAGATTCACTACTTGATTCAGTTATAGTTACTTGTTTCTCACATCTAAGATCCTATTCTCCCTCTCCTTTTAGCCTTTAATTCTCTTCCCTTCTCAGGTGAAATGCTTTTTCATCTGACTCCAAGAATCTGCTCAGGACTCATGACTTCATGGAGATCCTCTTTCCCTCTTATATTCATCAACTAAAATAAACTATTAATTTCCTTTGAGCATATTGGACCTTATTACTGCTTTATTAAAATATTTATTACATTTAATAACAAATAGGTTTTCATATTTGTTTTCCCACGAAGGCTTTGATCTCCTTGGAGACAAGAATTACACCTTTTTATTTATTGTTTTATTCTTGGCAAATAGGAAAATGTTTGGGAAGACATAGACACTTAATATAGAATATATTTCACTTTTTACCTTCAATAGTCTTCCTGTCCACCTATCTTCAGCATTCTGTATGAATGGCTATTCTTCAGATCTAGTCATCCTCCAGAAATTTTCTTCTTTTTAATGTTGAAATTCTCATCTGATAAAAAGCTCTAATCTGTATTTCTTGAGATTTCTCTCTCTCATTAGGCCTGGTCTTTGCCTTTCTTTCTATCTCTAATCATTCAATTTAGCATGTTGGTTTATTACTCAACTACTGGCTTCTTTTACTTCCCAGCTCAACCAATATTTCATGGTTAGCCATTTCAGCACAAACATATTCAATTCCCTCTCCCTACTCCAACAATTCTCTTGACCTTTTCATATTATACTTGGGCAAAGAAAACAATCTGATATCTAATCTCATCTAGGTATTACTTACTGATGTGGATCTTTTATTCATTTTTATTTTCACATTAACCAAAATTTTCCTCTCTTTCAAATATTCCAAACCCCTAACCGGTACCCTCACTGCCAGTTGAAAACCTCATCCTCTACCTCACTGGAAAATTATGATCACTTAATTTCAGCTTCTCTACCCTATATTTCAAAGTACGTATCATATTTACTCATCTTCTCCTTTCCTCTTCTCTCAGGAAAACTGATACATTTTGTATAGGACTAATTCTCATGTCTGTGATCCTGATCTTACTGGAAGTTGCTCCATCAATTTATTCCCAGCCCTTAAGTGTGTTTCAGCTCTTTCTCACCACTGGCCTTTCTTTTAAGCTACAAATCTCTATCCTAAAAATACCTTCCTGTGATTCTGGCTGTCCCTATAGTCATAGACGTCATTCCATAGGTCTCCTTACCTCGTCTCCTAAAATCTCAGAACAGTAGTGTTTCTTCTGGTTCCTCACACATTACTTACTTCTTAACCACTTGGAGTGCATCTCAGTGATTACAGTGATGACTCCTTATGTCCAAAAATCTCTTCCCTGTTTCCACCTTACTCCACATTTCTGTAGCATTTCGCTCTTGACTCCACTTGTTTCTCCTAGCTATTTCCTCCCATAATACCCCATGATCCTCTATTCTCTTCTCCTTGATACTCCATATTTTTCCTATTTTCCTTTGCTCTACCAGCCCTTCAATAACAGAGAATACTTGAATTCTCTTCAAATTTCAGCTTGGTTTCTTATCTTGGTTTATAACATGGCTAACTGTTCAATCATCTAGGCTTAGTCTATTCATTCATTTCCCTGATTTCTCACATTTCTCATGTTTTAATGACAAGTTTGTCTTTCGTTGCCTAAGAGACCCAGCACCATCTCCTTAGTCGAGGTCATCATAATGTCTGCCTTAAATTACTATAATAAAATGATGTGACAACATCTTCACTAGGTTACCTGAAATATTGCCATAAAGACATAAAATCCAAGAATTTCATGATCGTTCCTTCTTTTAAATCTCTAATATCTTCCCCTAATTCCAGTTAATTATGTCACTCTACATAATCGAAAATCGAAGACATTTATGATCAGACTCCATCAAACCTCTGCAATAGTAACTTATACTCTAAATCCTCTTTGTTTTTTTTAGTGTCCTCAAGGGGATTCCAATTCCTATCAATCCTAGGAGAACCTGCCCAATCATTTTAGGTCATCCTTTCACCTCCCAGTGCTATATCAGACAAGGCTGCTGCTATTCATAGGGTTTTCACGGCCAAGTTTTTGGAAGTGGGTGGCCAGATCCTTCTTCCTAGTCTGTCTTATTCTAGAAGCTCTGCTGAAATCTTTCTACCATGAGTGACCCTCCTGGTATTTGAGATACCAGTGGCATAGCTTTCAGCATCACAGCAACATGCAGACACCACTGTACGGCCAGCAACAGAAGGGTGGTGTGGTTCCCTCACCAGGAAACAAACACGGGTTGCGGCAGTGAGAGTGTTGAAACTTAACCACTAAACCACTAGGGCTGGCTCTATATCCTCTATGTATCCTAAAATACAGAACCCATAAAGCTTGGTATTTTGCTCTTCAAGCTCCTGTATTTCTTTCAGCCAAAATGCTTCATTCCCATTTAATCTTCTTTCAAAATTCTACTCATTCTTTTGAGATTCAACTAAAATACTAGCTCCTTAATTACTGGCTGATTCTGCCCACACTCAGCACCAATGCCCCATTCCTCTAATCTGGGCATAATTAAATTCTGCACTTGTAAGCCCAAATGCTACATTGATAGCTAAATTTTATAACAAACTCTGAAGGAGTTAAAATATGAGCACTGCATATAATCAAATAGATCAAATATGTAGTCAGACAGATCTGGTTTTCAATATTGTTTTTCCATTAACAAACAATATGATTTTGAGTAAGTTACATGACCTTTTGGTGTCTCAATTTATTCAAATGAAATCTGGAGAAAAGAGGTACCTCATGACATTTTTGTGAAGATTATACAAGACAATGTCTGTAAAGTGCACAGTGCCTGGCATCGGGTTGTTACTAAATTTTTTAAAAAGCTATTATAATTATTATGCCTTAAATAGAAAAGCTAATCAATATTTATCAGGTAAATAATACTCCATGACATTCTGCAAAACTTTTATAACATATTTACTAAGGATTTTGCCTCTAAAAGCCTTCCAAATTACTTTTCTGAGACGTTCCATTACAGGAAGGTTTATTATTCTTGTTTACAAAATATTGGTTTGAAGTGAATGATTTATTTTTCTCAAATCAAGTGGCCCTGAGAGCTAAGCAGTTTGCCTTACATGACTAAGCTATCATCATGGTCTTGCTATCTTGTCAGCTTCTCTACTGCAGCGTGAAACACTAATAATTGCTCAGGTTAGTATGAAATTGTGTCCTTTGTGAAGGCCCCATGTATCTCTGGTGCTCATATAGAATTCCCCCACAACTGAGGTGCTGAAGACCCACCTAATGCTAAAGAGACCTAATGGTGTCCACAATAACTTGGGGACTGGGCTAGAGTCTCGCTAGCCTTTGGTCATTGTCTTTAGTTATTAGACAATTTCATTTCCTGGACAAATTTCCTTTATTAGCTGTGAATTGCTCCCTTGTTAAATTGTTCTCCAGAACTTCTGGTGACAAATAATAGATAGAAATCGTTTTCTAATTAGGTGGACTTCTTGGAATTCAAACTCACTATTGATTTTATTTCAAACCACAAAATTAGCATGCATTAAATATAGTATATAAACAGCCGCAAAAGCAGATAGACCATCATCCACTTATCTCCTCCTTCGCTTCTTGTTCTCCACCGTGGAAAAAGGTAAGAATTTCAGATATAAAGTTGATATATCCCACCTTCACTTTTATTTCCAACTAAGTTGAGATATATGAAGAAAATAATTGCTTAAAATATAGTCTTTGAAATAAGGGTATTTAAAATAGTGTTGGCACTATTTTCAACACATAGGTTAAGAAAAATAGAAGTACCTATAGATTGGTAAAAATTGCAATGACTGTATAAGATTTATGAGTCTAAGAAAATGTAGTAACAGTGATTACTATTTTTATAGTACAGGACTAGTTAACAGGCTATATTAAAAGATCTCTTCCCTGAAAATCTCTTCCAATTTGATTA
The DNA here is from genome assembly GCF_057802395.1 of Ceratotherium simum simum. Classification (NCBI taxonomy): domain Eukaryota; kingdom Metazoa; phylum Chordata; class Mammalia; order Perissodactyla; family Rhinocerotidae; genus Ceratotherium; species Ceratotherium simum. Next base: position 56,608,797 of record NC_141907.1, on the reverse strand, counting down.
AACTTACCACGGCCATAAAAGCAAATATATTTAAATCATTGTTTGGAGATATGAATAATTACTGGGAAAACTTTATCCAATAGGTAGTCTATAGATGGAGCATATTGAGTCAAGAAATAGAAGGAGTTGTTTGGGAATATGCACTACTTGAAATGTTTATAAACGATATTTTTAGAAGAAGAGTGTATTCCTCAAGCTAGATTAGAACATCCACCTTCCCACTTTATCATTTAGTTTATAATATTTCAAAATAATATTAAAATAGATACATGAAATATAGAATTAAGTTAAAAAGAAACAAAGTGTTTTACTCTGTAAGAAAATTCTAGATGGTACGGAGATGACTTGGAAAAAAGAAAGGAAGGAGAAGATTTGAAAGAAAGAGTACCTTAGAATATAATAATTAATAATGAAGTTCTGGTTTAAAAATTGGTATATAAAATACTAATTATAAAATAGAGAAAATGCAATGGGATCCTCCTTACATGTAATGATCTATAATAGACTACTATATTCTTTTTTTGAGTCCTGACAATAAAAAATTATTTGGAAACTTATGGAGGTCTTATGCAAAGTAAAATTAATAAAGAATTATATAGCGCCCATGAGAAAAATCCAGAAAAAAATTTTTTCTCTAATAAAGAGCCTTCTAATATTGGAAAGGAAATTTTGCTGATGAATTAGGGACTTTTTTAATAAAATGTTTTTATTTCAGAAATTTAGTTTAAAAAATTGAGATTGAAGATTATATGTCAAGGGATATTGGTGGCACAAAAATCATTTTTTACAAGAAATTATAGAAATGCAACAAAATCAAGCATTTAATACATTTTGGTCAAAAGTATTAACATATATTTTATGTTATGCTACAAGAAGGAGTAGCCTGGAGTGGGGATTGGGTAAGAGGATCTGACCCTTTGGTAAATCATCAAGAGATCAGAGAGAAAAAAAGAAGCATAGTTCATGATCTCTAAAGTTATGTGGCACAAAGAAGAAGAGACATCACTATGTGTGTGGGGATGAGACTGAGTAGTGGGTATAAATGGAGAAGAAGCAAACCAATCGGTCCAAGAAAGCATCTGGATAAGTGGAGTAAATAAGGGAAATGGTCAAATGAAAATCTCAGTCTTATTGGAAATAAGGACATATGATTAAACCAAATATTCACAGAAACCGTTTAGTTTAGTAAAGCAAAGATAAAAATAAAATATGATCGTCTTCTTTGTGTGAACCTTATTTGGTCAGTTTCCTCCCAAAAGAACTGAGGCTTTATCAGGGCTGAGACCTTAATTGTTCCACTGCTGTAATCCTACCACTTAGACAGTGCCTGGCAATAAAAGATGGTAAAAAATATTTTAGACATAGGAATCAATTAATAAACTTTCTGTAAATATTTATAACTCTTTTCTGTCTTTCAAAAAAAAAAATCCCATAATACTGTGAATGAGATGAAAAGAGGGTAGAATAGAGCCGATACCTGAGAAAATCTGAATGGTTGACAAAAAAGTACGAAATTGATATGTAAGGGCAAGGAGCCATAGTAGATTCTGAACTTGTTTGCATGATAAAACTCCTATTAGTATTTTTTTTCTAAAACACAGACATTTTTACTATACATTATTTTTGGTTTCTTTAAAAGGAAAGTGAAGTGACCCTAGCTAACCAAAAAAATATATTAGATTGACCAATATGTTACCATTCCCTCATTTCCTCATTCACAGGACTTGATAGCCATGAAGATCCTCATCCTTGCCTGCCTGGTGGCTCTTGCTCTTGCACGGGAGGTAAGAAAATCTCTATATAATTAAGATATAGTGAACTATCTGCCTACGTGTAGAGAATAACATCACCAATATTTTAAATGTACAAATAAAGCAGAATTTCAAGAGATGTTTTTCTGATTTCTAAGAAAATCATTTACATTTACCCACTACTTCAACAGTGCATTGTAGGGCTACAAATTTGGGTCAAATGCTCTCTACGCCACTGTGCCACGAGTCCCTAAAGGAAAAGCAAACAAACCAATAAGCAACAGACAAAACAAGAAGAAACAATTATGAAAACCACAAAAAAGAGTAATATTCCACAAATACAATTGCATGCACGTGCAAGCTAGATAAATATATCTTATTCTAGTGATGAAATATACATACCCTAGGGCAGTGAGCCAAATCCTACCTGTGTCTATCCAAAGACATACAGAAGGTGGAGTATCATGCAGTAATCCTAATGATAAACATATTCATAATCCTAATAAAAAGTGTTTAATACAAACTAAAATAACTTCTTTTCTGTTACCTATCAAAAACTTTTCTTCATTCAGGTAAAATAAAAATATGCCAATCAAAACTTACTAAATATAAACACCATAAAAACAATTACCTTTCAAATCTCTCAAAAGACATAACATTTTTTCTCAAGTTTGTGAAAGAGATAGCTCCACATAAAGAAAGTAAAAATCAAATAGGAAAAATGTTCAATAATGAGTTAGCTATAGAAACTAAAATGGTGTTTTTTTTCTTTACAGAAGGAAGAAATTAATGTATCCAATGAGGTAAGATATTTTTATTCAGAGAAAATTTTCCAACCATAAAATAGTAACATTCTTTGGTGATCTAGGAGAAGGTGGTTGTTGATTTTTTGGTTTTTGTTTTTCCTTTACAGACTGTAGAACGCCTTTCAAACAATGAACTAGATTCAAGCCGTGAGGTAAGACAACATTTATTCAGAGGCAATCTCCCAATTTTGGAAGAGTAAATGCTGTGCTATCTTTCTATTGTGTTACATTAGGGCAGTTAAGCCAATGCAGCTATGTTCTGACATAAATTCTGATGTAAACTTCCATTATATATATTTAAGGACAGAATAAATGTCTGGAAGATTCAGTATTCTAGCACTTTCTAAGTTGGCTTGCTACTTGAAATTGTGTCACTGTGCTCTCTTTTTTTTAATGGGGAAGATTAGGTGTGAGCCAACATCCGTCCCAATCTTCCTCTATTTTGTATGTGGGACACCATCACAGCATGGCTTGATGAACAGTGTGTAGGTCTGCATCCGGGATCCGAACCTGAGAACACTGGGTGGCCGAAACGAAGCCCATGAACTTAACCACTAAGCCATCGGGCCAGCCCCTGCCCTCTTTTTTTAAAATGAACTGTACAGTGCTGTTTTCTGTCTCCAGCTCTCTCTGCGCTGACATCATTCACTGTTTTGACATTTACTGAGTGTCTTTTGTGCATCAGACATTGAGTAGGAGATGTGGTGCAAACTGAAAAGAGAGATGCCCATAGTATAGAGCTCGCAATGTAGTGGGAGGGCAGACATGCAAATGGATACATTTTGTAATTACAATAGTTATTTTGGTAAATAAGAGGCAGTGAAACTTAGTGTCATCCTAAATCTGCCCGGGAGAGTCAGGTAGTTATTTACCCTTGCATCATTCTCTTTGGGTCTGTCATCACCTGTTAGTTAAATGGTACATTATTATACTTTGTCTCTTCACAAAGGTAATCAGATTCTTAGGAGATGTATTTATTTCTTATAATTCATTTGAAGCCTAAATACAACAAGTAAATTAAGAATGATTAACAGAATGGATCAATGGCTATTACAATGTATTATCAATGAATACTGTTCTTTTAGAATCTGATGAGATATTAGAGACCATTTGTTGTCATAGGAAGAGAGCATCTATTAAATGCCTCTTTTTGTATTACGTTTACTAATTGTCTTCTCTCTCTTGACTGCATTCATCTGTCTTTTTTTTTTTATACAATGGGCTTATACAGAACACGTTTCAGCAATTATCCTGAGTTTTTAATATTATCAAACAAGGTGTCCACGTTAACCTATTAAATGCCTTCATTTTCTGATTTATATTGACAAATAAGAATTGTTCATTAAAACTAAACCTAATTTTATTTTTATTTTTCTGAAGGAATCAACTAAACACATCAACAAGGTAAAACCCTCATATTAAAAGTACATATTTTCAAAGTTTCCTATATTTAATTTTTACATATGGTAACATTTCTTTATATGTGATTTGTTCTTTAGCAGAAACTTCAGAAGTTTAAACATGAAGAACAACAGCAAAGAGAGGTAATTTGTTCATGATGAGTACATTTCTAAAATTATTATGAAATATAACACATATAAATCTATGTATATGTTCAGTCTGAAGAATGGTAAAGACATAAATGACAATATAAGAAATGAAACATTGACAAAGTCAATATATTTTTAAGATGTAAATGCATTATTTAAACTCATTATCAACTTCCAGAATACAGAATAAACATCTAACAATAGCTGTTGATTTACTCATTTTACCAATGGTATACCTGTTTTCAATAAACATTAATAGAGACAATTCTAAGTTGTGAACTAGGCTCCTCTTATTCTCAAGATGTATATGCTGATGAAAGACGGTAGAAAGGCATATGGCATAAATCCCACTTTGATCATTTATCAGCTGTATAACATTGGCCCAAGTCTTTCTGTAATTCAATTTCTTCATCTGTAAATTGAGACCATTCATAACCCCCGTAGGGTTAATAAGCTCACACACAATGAATATTGAATGATTTCACATTAACATTTTGTAGGATTTATATTAACATTTGTGAATACATGAATTTCCTAAAAGTATTTTCATTACAAAGATGAGAGAAATGAGGTACAAAACAATTGAATGTACAATTGTGTGACAATATCACAGTTATTAAGTAGTAGAGCTTGTTTAAAAATAAGGATTTTTCTTGGACAACATAAAATTGTTTATTTAGTGAAATTACACTTGTGATAAAACATTTATCTAATTGTAATATTTCGGCTTCTCTGTTTTATCAATGGAGTTGAATTATTTGGTACCTAGACCAAATATTTTCTAAATCAAAAAGAATTTGCAAATTGATACCTCTTAAAAGACTCTAGATAACTACCTCTTCCAAGGGAAGTAGTACTAGAAGTTGGTCAGTGTTAAGTAACTCCTTGAATTAAACCACAAATTAAGACATTTTTCATTAAAACAGAAATGAATCTTGGAGTTATCCCTCTAAGTCTTTTTAAATAGATCTCCCTTCATTATAGGAAAATAATTTGGGCTGTTATCAACACATTATGTTGAAAAGTCCATCTATGCCTTCTAGAAGACCAAAGTATATAGTTACAGCTATCCAGGCAACTCAGGAAAAGGTGTAACAAGTCTTGAAATCCCTGAACGTTGATTTCAGTTTGGTCTGTAGATTCACCCACAAAGGGAGTGGGTTAATGAGAAATCCTCAAATGCTCAATAAGCATTTTACTCAGTAGTCTTCACATGACCCAAAATAATTCCTTAACCAAGATAAGTGAAAGATTTTCTTTCTCTCTTTTTACTCAGTTATGATTGTTCAGAAGAGAGGAGGTTAATTCATCATGAATGATAATTATAGCTAAAGCATGGACTCAAAGATTATTTTTAATTCTTTCAGGTTGAACTCCAGGATAAAATCGATCACTTTGTCCAGCAACAGCCTGTAGTCTATCCTTATACTGAGCCACTCTCTTACGCTATCCTTCCACAAAACATCCTGCCACTTGCTCAGCCTCCTGTAGCGCTGCCTTTCCTTCAGCCTGAAAAAATGGAAGTCCTCCAAACTAAGGAGACCATCTTTCCTAAACTCAAAGTGATGCCCTCCCTTAAATCTCCAGTAGTGCCCTTTTCTGAACGCCAAATCTTGAATCCCACTTATAGCGAAAATCTTCGCGTTCCCCTGCATCTGATCCAGCCATTGATGCATCAGGTCCCTCAGTCTCTTCTTCAGACGCCAATGCTTCTTTCTCAACCTGAGCTGTCCCCTCCTCAGTCCGAAGTCCCACCTTTCCCCCAGCAAGTGGTGCCCTACTCTCAGAGAGATACACCTGTCGAAGCCTTTCTGCTGTACCAGGAGCCTCTACGTGGCCGTACCGGCGAGTTCTACCCTGTGCCTCAACCAATTGCCCCAGTTTACAACGCCGTTATTGTAAGTCCAAATTTACTAACTTTGCTGTTTCATGCATTATGTGTATATGATGTTAGAATAAGCAAGTGAGAGCTCTAGGTGAAAGAACAAATGAATAGTGAATAGATCCAAAATGCACATAGTTTAGATCAGTGATTCTCAACAAGTAGCTACGCAATAGAATAACGTGGAGAACTTTTTTTTCCCCCAAATCCGAATGTCAAAGTCTACCCACAGAGATTCTGATATAATTGTTCTGATTTTCTATGTAGAAGGAATTGAGTATCAGGAAGAAATGATTTCTGGAATTCTGATTTAATAGGTTTGTTGAGAATTTAGATAAAGAGGATTAAGGCTTACTAAAACCAGAATTAAATTTGATAATCTGATTGGGCTTGGGATAAAGAAGTTTTATTATTATCTACAGTTTTGAAGTTTTCCTTGTGCACGTCTATTCCCTGCATGCCTTATTTCACATCTTGTTTTTGACAAAAGTACGTATAAGGGCAAACGATTGAGATGCTTATTTCATTACTCATAGAATTCTTAGGGAAAGTGTTCTTGACAAAAAGTGAATGGTGTATTTATTTATTTTGTATTTTTTTTTATTTTTAAGGTCTAAGAGGATTTCAAATCAAATGTTTTGTCCTCACCTTTGGTAAGCTTTAGGAATTGAGACACTGGACTGATTGTTTTTATGATTAATAACTTTTTACATTTCATTCTCTTGGATAAACCCAATGCAAATTCCATCAATATACCATCCTATTAATTATCAATGTGCCATGGACATCTCGATGGTTGATTATTATTTATTGAACTGAAATTATGTATCTTTTGGATTTCAAATAATTTTAAATTTTAATTATATGTTATTGACAGATTTCATTGGTTTGCTTTCAAGTGCCTATATCCCTATGCTTGAGTAGCCTCATTTTTAGGAAAAACAGAAAATAGTTTCCTCTACATTTGTGTAATTATGTTTGCACTTTTTTTAAAGATCGACTTGCATTCTCACTTCTAACTTAGGCTTTATAAACTTTGTTTTCATCTCATTTAAAATTTACGTATTGTCTTTTAATTCGTGAGTCAAAATAAAAGTAATTAGTTCACATGTGAGAGTTAAAAAGGGGAGAGAATATAGCTTTGGGATTCTTAAGATACAAATCCTCCTGTGATCAGAATAGACTAGACGTTTCACCAAAACAATTCTCTGTGTGCTGATATTTAGTCCTAGAGGAACCTTTATATGCCTCCAATGTAGGGCATGGCATGGTGCATTTGTAATAAAATTTCTCCAGTGAATTAGTCACACCAAAATTACAAACAAGGAGAGATAAATAGTTATAGCATATAACAACTAATTCTGTATTTGTTCTCTATCCCACAGAATTGACTGTGACTGGAAATGTGGCATCTTTTCAATCTGTATCACTCACCAAAAGTTAATTTTTAAATTAATCTACATGGAAAAATGAAAATTTATTCCTTTGTTTATTTTATGTGTTATATGGCATTCGTCTTAATTTGAATTTGACTCATAAACTCAACCTTTTTCAAATTGTAATTCAACTAATACCACAGAATTTCAATTTTGAGTTGGAAGTACTATAAACATAACAAAAATGTGTATAAAAATAATTTCTGGAATTGTGCTTATTATTTTTTTAAAAATCTATTTCCTAACCAGTCATTTCAATAAATTAATCCTTTAAGCATATTTAAGTTTTCCTGTCTTTATTATAATTTTTCAAACCTAATTGGCCTCTTTACTGTCAATTTAAGATTATTGTGTTAAAAATGGTCATGGAAAAATTGAAATTGAATAGAATGCTTTGAATTGAATATGAAAGGATATCAAAAAGTGGGGGGAAAGATAGAGTGATCATACACTGTGTTTGCTCTAGAAAGTCTTGGTTTACACCTGTTGTCCCAATTAAACTCTTACACCTGTGCCTTTGTCGCTCAAAAGTACCCAGCAATGGATGCTAAATTTTATGGTTGCCCTAGGAAAAAAAGCTTCAAATGTGAAATCTGATTCACAGCTCTGCAACATGGTAGCTAAGCAGTGCTGTGAAAGTTACTCAGTCTTTCAGAGCTTCAATTTCCACATCTATAGTCAATTCAAAGAGATTTACGGACGTTTTAATGTGATGAGTGCACTGCATAGTACATGATAAGTGTTCTCTCCTGTTCCACTTTGTTGACTCCACTTGCACGTGGGCAGCAGTAGCCAGTATCACAATCAGAATGAGCTGGGTTACCTGGTTTTAGACTGTAATGCCCAAGAATGTAAGACTTACATGAAGCTCTGATATCTATTGTCTCTGACTGTGGAGTAATTGTTTCATTGTGTTTTGTTGTCCCTCTACCAACTCCTACACTTGTACACTTGATTCTAGCCCCCTGAGTTTACACAATGACTGATTTTTAGCAATTATTTTGTCTTTCCTGCATCCTCAATGTTTTCTTCACCTCAGGATCATGTGCAAGCCAAATTTATGCTATAATATCGCCCATAATTAAAGAAAAAATTCCATCCTTAATAGTGTACCTCCAAACTCCACCCAATTCTTTAGATTACTCTATGGAAACTATAATAGAACAAGTATCCATACTGCTGTTTACATTATCTCATATGTTAGTCTCTCATTAACTTGCTTCCTTCAAGCTTTTGTCCCTATGGAAACCACGTGTTTTCAGGGTTACCAACAACTTTCATCTTGCTAATCTGTATTCATTTGACCCAACCTCTCAGTGCTATTTGGTAGAGTTGATCATCTCTTCTTTTTTGAAATGTCATACTTCTCCTCATTTGAAATCCTAAACTTGTTAAATCCTTGGTTTCTCTCCTAACTCACTAGCCACTTCTTTGTAGTCTCTCTTCTGGCATTTCCTTTTCTAAACCTTTAAGGATTGGAGTACCCTAGGGGTTAGCCTTACTCTGGCTGATATTGTTTAGTTCTATGGCTTTAAGTCCATCCATAGGCTAAGAGCTTCTAAATGTATGTCTCCAAACTTACTTCTTTCCGGGACTCCAAACTCAGGTACTCAACTTCTTTTCTTGGTCTCCATTCCTGAGTATCTAATTACTAACTCAAACCTGGCACGGTCAAGTATAACTCTTCATTTGGATCTGGTATCTGACTTGCTAAAATTTAATTAGGCGTATTTCAATAAGAAAGACAACTGATAAAATAGTATGTAGGCAATAAACTTACTTGAATAGGCACTTCACGGAAAGAGAATATCTTAACGGCCAATAAACATATGAAAATGTGCTCGACGTCATTAGTCCTCAGAAAAATCCAAAGTAAAGCTACCACAGAATATCATGACACAATCACCAGAATGAATAAAATGAAAAAAAATCTGGTAATACCAAGTGTTTGCAGAAACAAACAAACAAAAGGAATGCTAAGCAATGCTGATGTAAATGTAAACTGGTACAATCACCTTGGAAAATTGTGTCAGAGATAAACATCTACACAATTTACGACTATCAGTTCCACTCTTAGGTATATAGCCAACAGAAATACGTATATGTATGCACCAAAAATATGTACCCAATGTTCTTAAGCATAATTCTTAATATACAAAACTAAAATCAACACTAAGTTGAATCAAAACTATTTTGTGTAGGGCCAGCCCCATGGCTTAGCTGTTAAGTGCGTGAGCTCCGCTACTGGCAGCCCGGGTTTGGATCCCGGGCGCGCACTGATGCACCTCTTCTCCAGCCATGTTGAGGCTGTGTCCCACGTACAGCAACTAGAAGGATGTGCAACTATGATATACAACTATCTACTGGGGCTTTGGGGAAAAAAAAATGAGGAGGATTGGCAATAGATGTTAGCTCAGACCCGGTCTTCCTCAGCAAAAAAAACAGGAGGATTAGCATGGATGTTAGCTCAGGGCTGATCTTCCTCACACAAAAAAAACCAAAAAACTGTGATGTGTAGATTTAAAAAAAATATTTTGTATAAATTAATGTGGTATACAATGAAATGGAATATTATACTGCTATTAACATGAAGGAGCTACTGCCACACATAACAATGGATAAATTTTATATAAATAACATCGAATAAGAGTAGCCAGACACAAAATACAACACAACGTGGAATCCCATAAATAGAATCTATGAAAAATTAATTTCTGGTGAAATAAGTTAGACTAGTGGTTATCTGAGAGGAGGTAGAACTTGAGGAAACAAGAGGGAGTGCTCTCAGGTGCTAGTGATATTCCTTCCCTTAACCTGGATGATGGGTACTTTGTGATAATCCATTTTGGTGTGTGTGCTTTTCTATAAGTACGTCTGTTGCTAAATGTATACTACACTTAAAGACATGTGCTTCTTCTCCAGGGTCTTACCTACCTGCTTCTTTTTCCCTACGGATGGGGCCTCACCAATGCAGAATCACCTCTTTGCTTCTGGACTTGAATGTAATTCCATACCAAGACATAGGACTTGTTTTCCTCAGAAGCTGTGGAATGGCTGGAGAATGCTACTGTGGAATGCGTGGTTTTGGCTCCTACTGGGGTGACATTTGAAAAATGGGAAGTAGGAGATGGGAGAGAACTTACAGATTAATTCCTGATTCATTTTCTTCTCTGTATATTATTCAGAGGTGCAATTCTTCTGTGCAGCCTGTGTTAATTACATAATCCTCTGAAATGATTCAGAGGACTCAGTTTATACTAACAGAACAGCTTTATTACAGACAAAGGACAGAGTACAGCAACAGAAGGAGAAGGATATGCATTAAAAGAGATGCTGAGCTCTCAGGAGCAAATTTATTTGTCTTCTGTCTGCTTAGTAGCACAGGATATGCTTTATCTCCATGTCTTAAACAATTAATGGAGGGCGTGCAAAGCACCTTAGTACCAGGAAGTTCAAAACTTTTTTGTGCTTCTATTACAATAAGCTATAGTCATGCAGGCATATTTTAGCTACATGACCAGTCTTAACCAATGAAAACTGCTCCCACTTCATTCTCCCACTCCTAGATTTCACTGAAACCTGGTGCAAACCGTATGCAATTATTACTAAATCATCCTGACAGGCCGATATATTCTGCCCAAAGCAACTCACAGACATGTGGTTACAGAATACCATTTATCTTTAGTTACTAAATACCATAGTGTTGATCAAGGGCTAGTAAGTCTGGAAACAGGCATAAGTCAATCCAGACCAGCTGAGATTAACCAGTGTTATGCATAGCCTGGAGAAACCTTGTGTGCTGATAAAGCATACCTGCTGAATATCCTTCATTTGTAGTGAAATGGCCCTTGCACTGCTTTGCATCTTTCCTTACCTCCATTTACTTAGGGTGCATACATACACTTAATTTATAATTTCTTCCAAGCGAATTTCAATAAACAATCAATCCAAATAGAAGTTGAAGTTGTATAAATCTGCAAATATTTATATATACACAAAGTAAACTACAAAATATTGTGACAAAGTTGATGTTAAATTTAATGAAATACTTCAATATGACATGTATTTTCTCTCTTTAACAACCATCAACTGGATTTAAATGTCCAATCTTTTGTGAGAACCAATCTGAAATCCAATCTAAGTATACTACAAAAATATTAAATCTTCTGTACAAATGAGTATAGTGGGTGGCATTTTCTCCCCTGAAAAGTTATGTTCAAGTTCTAACCGCTGGTCCTGTGAAAGTGACCTTATTTGAAAATAAGGAGTTTGTAGGAGTAGTCAAATTAAGATAAGGTCATACTGGATTAGATTGGGCCCTAAATCCAATGACTGTTGTCCTATTTAAAAAAAGGAAATTTGAAAAATTTTGGAAAACAGAGAGGAAAGTTGGCTATGTGAAGATAGAAGCAGAAACTGAAGTGATGAAGTTATAAGATGCAGTCAAAAATTAAGGAATGCCAAGGATTGCTGGCAACCACTAGAAGTTAGGAAGAGACAAGGAAGAATCTCTAGAGCCTTCAGAGGAAGTGTGGCCCTACTGAAATATTGATTTTGGACTTCTAGCCTCCAGACTATGAGAGAATAAATTTCTGTAGTTTTAAGCCACCCAATTTGTGGTATTTTGTTAAAGCAGCTTTAGCAAACCAATACAATAAGGTATACAGATTTTGTTACATATTATTCAAATGTCAGTTAAAATTTTTGATCAAATTATTTAACAAATGGAAGACTAAAAAATTTGTGATTTATTGAAATTATTGAAAGTAAAGCGTACAAATGGGAAGACATTGAAATTTATTCCCAAGGGAGAAATTCTTAAAAAATAATCAAAGCTCAGATAATGTATAAGGTTTAATTTTGAAGTTCTACAATTATAATTTGGTGTGTCTTAACATGTAGGAAGATTTTAATGACTCTTGGATAAAGAAGTGAGCATATTTTTCAGGCCAGGAATATCACGGTATCATAATCCCTTATCCAAAGGGAGAGGTCTTTGATCCAAGCAGAGCCAATTAACATTCCTCTATTGATGCAAGGATACTCAAGGAGGCTGCAGTATAGTCACTTCCTCTGGGATTAGGACCTGAATAATCATAAAGCCCTGAGATGTGGGCAAGCCATCTTTCCTACCATCTGCAAATTGAGTCAGTCCAAAGAAGTGATGGTGAAAGATGAACAACAGCATTAATGGCCACCTTCAAATACTTCTAAATCCAAATACACGTCACTCTTGCAATTTTTAGTTATGTAAACTAATAAATTTCTTTCTTATTTTCATTAATTTGAGATAGGATTTATTTATGTCACTTGGCACCTTAAGATTCCTGACACAATAGAATCAAATTTCTGTATGTCATGGTTCTATGTTAGTGGATCTTTCACTGCTTATGGTCAGAGAGCTTAATTTTTTGAAGAAAAAAAATTCCAAGGTTGAATTTTTGAATTACATATTTAATGTCTTAGTTAGTCCAGACTTCCATAAAAAAATATGATATACTGAATGGCTTAACAATGAACATTTATTTCCCACAATTCTCGAGGCTGGGAGTCTAAGATCAAGGTGCCAGCAGATCCTGTATCTGGTGAAGACTCTTCCTGGTTTGGAGATGGCTGCCTTCTTGCTGTATCCTCACGTGGTAGAGAGAGAGAGAGATCATCTCTCTTGCATCTTTTCTTATAAGGGCACTAATCCCACTCATGAAGGTTCCATCCTCATGACGTAATCGCCTCCAAAGACCCCACCTCCAAATACCATCACACTGGGGATTAAGGTTTCAACATATGAATTTAGGGGATGACATAAACATTCAATCTATAGCAATTAAAATGACAGGAATTCACAAACTTGGTAGGTATCATGTGAAGCTTAGGAAAGTGGGATCCAAATTATCGGAAAAAAAGTGAAATACATTGGAAGACATGGAAGATTCAGAGTACTCCCAGCTTCCAAATTATCCTGACTCTCACTATGCCTCGTTTTCATGATAAAATCATTGTTTTGTTGTTTACTGTAGCTAATGGTTACCCTAATTTCCCACTTCTCACTTTTGCTTCACTAAATAAACAGTATTCAACCTTGATATGAACTGGAAGCAAGAATAAAAAAATGAGAAAGTTCTTGCCTTAATGTACAGCAGAGTACCCAGACTAGTGTCTTAGGGGCCAGATGTGGTCAATGAAAAGAAGAGGACTTTGCATTTTGTATTTAAAAAAAAAATTAGACCATATTAAAAAAATCAGGAGATTTTACACACCAATCTACATATCTAGTTTCTCCTGTAAGTTTCCATACATAGTCACATGTGACCTGTGTATTCCTGCATGGTAACAATGGATTGGAAGGAGTAGTGGAAGGGGAAGGCATACATTCTTCACTCACTATCAGCATCATTTTTTTTCACAACCATTTTTTCACTCCTGTGTGTTATGTGTCAGGCTCTAGAACGCAGTTTGGTAACCATAATGAAAAGGGAAACATTCAAAAACATCGGTAGATGGATATGTTTAATTCTAATGACCTATCACCTCTCCATGTCTATAGACAAAGCATGGATGACTATCCTTTAACTTTTCCCACAAAGAATAGACTTTTATAAAAGTGTTTCTAACTGACTAACTACAGTTGACAGAACTCTAGTGGGAGGCAAAAAGTAATTGAAATCGCATTTCTGACCTCAGGAAAAATGGAAGGTGCCTAGTATCACTAAATCAAGTGAGAGGAGGTAAACTCCTGAAGGTATTTTCAGAGGTGCAGTGGAGGGGGTAATTATTCCACGAGAATCGGTCAAATCAGAAGTGATCTCTGTGTGAGGCTAGTCATTATATCTCCAGGAAAAATGTAATGGAAGTTATGTCAGGGTTATTTTTGATACATAAATATAAAAATATTCCAGTGAACAGAATATGTCTGGTGAACAGTCTAGCTAGAGCTACCATCAGAGAGAGTGATGACTCACCCCACCCCCAATTTCTGAATAGAAATCAGTTTATGGATCTATATCCTTTGAATAAGAGGAAAGTCAAAGTTCTATAGGAAGGATCCTACTATAACTTCATATTTCCAGCCTGGGTCCTCGCCTTTGGCCTATGAGTTTTTGGGCATTTACCTGGAGAAGGGAAACTATCTGATCTTCTTACAGATTCTTGGATCTATGCTCTGTCTTACCACTTGGAATGGAGACTGTCCTAATGATCCTAATGATCTGTTGTTCATGCTGAGATTTCTTTGAGTCAAGTAATAACTGGTGTAGCCATCAGTTTGCCTCTTTTTAAGTGTAGTGATAGTCTAAACCATTCCTGGGAAATCCTTGGTTCAGACTACAGTTTGAATGGATATACTTAGAAATTGGTCTAATCCCCATACTACCTCCATAATGTATGGAGTAAGAAGGTAAAAAATGGTGAATAGAAATCAATCTTATGTCTTGTTCTATAATAAAATAATAAATTAAAAATAATTTTGCATCTCTAGAGGAATTGCAGCAGCTGTTAACAGACTAAAAGTTACAAGAGTAGTGACTTACATCCTTATATCCCCATTTGGCCCTTCAATAACTTCTTGGATAATAACAGTGGATTATTGCAGATTTAATGAGGTGATGATACCTATTACAGGTGGTATTTTAAATGTGGTGTGTATCAGATAAATTCCTGTTACTTGCTTTACAGCTAGTAACCTGGTAAATGTGTTTGTCTCCATTCTGATTTTAAACCGGAAGAAAATAATACCAGAAACAATTTGCTTTCATCTTATAAAACAGAGGCTTCCACCTCATGGGATAGTTTCAAGGGCAAGTGTACTCTAGTCCTGCATCACAGTTTAGTCTGCATAAAACATGACTGTAATATCATCGTATGGTTCATCATGCATTCATTGAATTGATGACTTTATTCCTATAGAATTCATGACACACGAAGTATCAAGGACCCTTGATGTCTTGGGAAGTGACATGATTACAGAAGCTGTGATATACATTTTATGAAGTCATAGGAGCCTGCCCACTCCATTAATTTCCTGCAGGTCCAGTAGTCTGTGTATGTTGACAAATTTTCTCTAGATTAAAAAACAAGTTGTTTCACCTTGTACTTAACACTGACAGAAGGCAGGAGACCCAATGGTAAATGGTTTTCCTTTGATTTTCAAGGCAAAAAATACATGTTTGATTATTGTATATAACAAGATTTATATTATATAAAGATATATATATAATACAAAAAATACATGTTTGGTTGATATATATAAGTAGACTGCAGAACATCTGAAGACTATTTCGATGGTTTAGGCTATGGTACAAGAGTCCTCATCACTTGTATGTTATGACCTGGTGGATACAATGGCTCTTTAAAGGGTCATAACAGGTTGGGTTGGTTGGGGAGCCCAGAACAAACTCTGAAAATTAAGTCTCACCTGAGGATTTGAGAATATCAGAGCAAGAGAATATCTCTTACCATTTTGAGAAATAGCTCCTCATTGGGCTCTGGAAGACACTGAACAGCCCACCGTGGGTACTAGGTTATTATGTGTCCTAAGCTGATCTTTCAGTTACAGGCATAGCTATTTTATTGTCTGTAGCTTTATTGTGCTTCACAGATATTGTGTTTTTTACAAGACCCTCTACCAGCAAAAGGATGATGACTCACTGAAGGCTCAGATGATGGTTCACATTTTTTAGCAATAGAGGATTTTTAATTAAGGTATGTACTTATTTTTTAGATATAATGCTCTTGCACACTTAATAGACTACAGTATAGTATAAACATAACTTTTATATGCACTAGGAAACCATAAAATTTGTGTGACTAGATTTATTGCAATATTCGCTTTATTGCAGTGGTCTGGAACCGAACCTGCAATATATCTGAAGTATGCCTGTATAATCTAATCTACTGCTCTATAAACTCAGGTAAAATCAAGTGAATTGGGCCCAAACAGATCCTGATGGCATAAGTAAATTGCATAGCCAAGTTATTCAAATTCCCAGCGTGCCCACAACTGCCATACTGCTGTTCATCTCTGTAGCCAGACCTATGTCCTTCTGGGAAATAGTCTATAAACAGCTGATTTCAAATGAAAGATCTTGGACCCAGTTTATAATCCGCCAGCATCAGCCAGAAGTGAACATTTAAATAACTTTTCATTAAAGTGTGATTGAAAGTGTCATAAAAATTTTAGTGAAAAAATGTTACACGTGCAAAGATGCTTAACAAGATTATGGAAACACTGCCGAATAGAATAATGAGAGAAAATAGGGATTGTGCCTTAAAATGTAATATATTGTAAAGAAGAAAAAACATCTCAGTCACTGAACACAATTATTTGAAATGATAGCACTTATAGAAGAAACAATTTGAAGAGTTTTTAAACAAAATTTCCATACAGAAACTTAGTAAAGACTTTAATACCCTCTGATTCAGTGGCCTTCATACTGACATGATAAGATTGTAGTTTAGACAATAAACTGTCTAGGAAAATTTAGCTTAAGGAAAGAAAAGGATGAAATGCTATCTAACATATAATAGAGCACTCAAGAAGAGAGATTGCCCTCAATTTGGGATTGTCCTATTCTAAAATAACTGTCGAAGCCTTTGGATAGGTTGGTTTTACATGATAGACATTGAGCAGAAATTTAGAGAATGGAATTTTCAGTCACATCTGTAAACAGAAAAAGAAATAAGTGGTTAATTATACAGTCGGTCCTGTGTATCCACGGGTCCAGCATCCCCAGATTCTGCATTGAGTATTCATTCAACAATAAATCAAAAAGCCAACAATGGCTGCATTTGTACTGAACATATACAGACATTTTGTCTTGTCACTATTCCTTAAAAAATACAATATAACAACTATTCACATAGCATTTACATTGTACTAATGGCAAATACTATGCCATTCTATGTAAGGGACTTGAGCATTTGTGGATTTATCTGTGGGGTTCCTGGAACCAACCCCCCACCGATATGGAGGGACGACTGTATTACATATTGTTGAGGGGAAGAGACACTCTTACGATATGTTATATTTTAATTGCATTTTCTCTTCATCTTAAGAGGAAGCTCACAACTCTATCATGTTATTGTGTTATTTGTGCTTTCCTGTTACTGACATACATATCCATTGATCCTGATTTTTAAGTTTTAGAGATAATTTATTACCAGATAGTATTTTCTTTTATAGTAACATAGAAAATATGGCAAAATAATTAGAAAAAAACCTTTCACATAGGTCAGAGTTTTATCATTTTCCTTAGTTTGATCTGTTGGAAGGGAAGTTTCTACTGTTGGAAAGGGAAAACACACATGCATGCGAGTGTGCGCACGCGCACACACACACACACACGTACACTATTAGAAGCTCCAGTATAGTGGACAAAGGTAATCAGAAAAATCTGTAGACATTTCAGTCTGTTTGCTTGTTGACCAACAACCACTTGATATCACTATGTAACTTACTAAGGTTTTCTATTGCAGTGATCATAAAGAACAGGATCCCACTGTTGGGTTCACCAGAGTCTCAAAATCACATCTTTCATGGAAAATTAGTAATATTCACACTCCTATACTTGCATAGGAGTTCTATTCTATTCTATTCTATTCTATTCTATTCATTAAAATTAGGTAATTTTAAGTTGCTATTTTAATGTAGTATTATTATGAAGCAATTGTAAATGTCTAAGCCAGTTTAATTATTATCTAAGTCTTAATGTGTCCATAAGTGGCTAGACTTCAGGAAAAAAACAAAACAACACAAAAACTTTATAGCCTACAAAAATATCTTTGTACTTAGTCCTCATATGGAAATAGGATTAATGGTTAGACAGGTAATTTCCAAACTTACCAAGGGCCATAATTGTGCACTTCCTGAGAATTCATTTAATTCTTCTGAAGGAACAAAAATTGTTAAAATCATATGATGAAGGCAGTCGGCAATAAAATTTTACTAAATCAAAAAAAAATGGCTGCTACTTATTGAGTGTCTATTTTCTCAGCACTATACTTAACAAAGGTTATTACATTAAATCATCTTCAGAGTTAAAAAAAAAATAAGCATCTTTATATTATTTCAAGTAAGCAAAAATGTCAGGATTTGAATTTAAGGCTACTGGATGCCAAAATCTGTGCTCTGTTCCCCACACTGCCTTCTTAGGTATATCATAGGCGTAACCAAAAGGAAGGCATTTAAAGGTTAGGAAAAGTGCAAGGAGGATAAAGTTGAATTATACGTCAGAACTGTTTATATTTTTAATCTGGAGAGAAGTTTTTTTCCTACCCTCATCAGATTGAGTTTCACTTCTAGAAAGGTTAGCACTGCTCCACATGTTCCTGAGTAATGGATTAACATTAGCCATAAATGCTAGAAAGTATTACCAATTATCCACTGCAGAAAATTCTAGTATGAGGCACTAAGCGTTGATTTGCCATGTTTATTCTAAACTGTATGTTCTGTAAGTGATTTTCTTTTATTTCCTTTGGTAGAACATCAATATGCTGTAATTTAAATAAACTTACCACCACTCTGGTATAACATCAGTTTTTTCCCAGTTCTCAGAGGCAATGGGTTTAGCAGTGCCATGGAATGGTGAGTAAGCAACATACTGCATGATTTGTGGAGGATAATACCAAGCAGCATGGGGATAGGCATCAAGCTGGTAGAATTGTTGGAAAGGCTAGAGGGAAAGATCATTGAAAAGCAACAGTGTATGAGCAACTGCTGTTTTGAATCATTGAAAATGAATCATTTCATTCATTTCTGATATGGCTATTAGTATCACAAGAGTTAATTCCTCTGTAAGAGAAAAGGAGAAATTAAACTCTTCTCTATGGTGGATCGTGGTGAAGGAACTTTCAGAAGGGGCCCTTTTAGGGTACCAGAGGAGAGATAAATAAATCCTTTCTTTAAGATCACTATTCAATATTGAACTGCAGAACCTACGTTACTAACACAGGTCCAATTACTAGAGCCCAGAAGGAAGTAGTAGTGTATGTTTAAGCATTATATAATTTATAAACTCATGGGCTTTTGGACTGGAAAGGATAATTTTTGCCATTTAGGTCTGTACTTTTAACTGTCCAAGAAAATGCTGATGTCAAAGGAAGGGCCCCTGACCCAGGGTCAATACAGCTGGCTTTCAGAAATGCCAGGAATAGAAAGTAATTCTCTAATTCCTAGCCCTGTGCTCTTTCCAACCATAGAGTTTTAGTGCCAAAACATTATTTTCCTTTCTAAAATTTTGAAATAGGTGCCTCTGTTAATCTATCATGACATTTCACTTTTTATGTATTAACATAGTTCTTTATATTTTTAAATGGAAGATACGTGTTCTTTGCTGGAATTAGAAAAAAAAAAATGAAAGCATTTCAAGTTTTGCTGTGGTTGCCTGACTATGTAAAGATTAGAAGAAGTATGATATGTGAGATTTTTTTCTATGAAATCATTTAGATAAAAAATTAAGTATAATAAAATTAATTACCTCAAGGTAGAAGAAGGCCTGTTCCTTAATAGAGAGAGAAAAAAATTAGTTTTGTGATTTAAATCCAATTGAATATCACACTAGACTTATTACTACATTACTACATGATAGATTATTACTACCAAATACTCTCATTAAGAAAAAAATACATATATAGTTATTATCCTCTTTTTTTTAGAATTACATGGAAAGTTTAGGCTAGCATACTCTTTGGAGCTCAAATAAAGTGAATAACTGCTTTTATTTTCCTCTGACTTTGGCCAAGGAGTGATTAGAGAATTTTAGAAGAAATTGAGAGTAAAATCTGATGCACAGTGAGGAAGCATTATTATAAAATTGATTGATGACCTCAATGTTTTAAATCTTGAGGAAAGGTTTTTCTCCAGAATCACATTCACATGGAGAAAACCCATGGTTTTCTTTACATGCTTTTTTTAAAATTAGCATGCCGTATATAAGTTGAACCATCAATGAACCAAAGCAACTGAATTGAATGCACAGTTACTACCTTTAAAAGTGAAGACAAACATACTGCAAAAATTAGGAAATGGGAGTTTGGGGAGGAAATAAATTCATAGATCCATACGAGAAAGCAAAGCTCAAAGAGAATACACAATTTGCTCAAGGTCATATGATTAGAAGGTGTCAGACCTAAAATTTAAAACTCAAGTTATTTCCACTACATAGTACTATAGAATAATAAAAGGTCAAATTTTGACAACGTGAATAGCCAGTTGGAATTGTCCTGACTTAAAAGTTGACCTGAAGCTATCTTCATTCAAGGCCATAGAATTATTCTTTCATTTTCCTTTTACAACTTAGATCTAATCTTCCCTAGCAATGTTAGAACTAGCACTGGAGAGTCCAACACTAGGCCACAGCTAAGAAATACTAGCATAGAACTAGTTCATGATGCAGCTAGTGCAATAGTTTCCAAAAAACACAGTGACTGCCGGTAGACAGTGTGGGGCAGTATTAAAACACAAGCGCGCGCGCGCACACACACGCACACACACACACACACACACACACACACTGATTTACCTGATTCACTGCTCTCATAGGCTCTCTCTGGAAAGAAAAAGAGAATCAGAGTTATCTTTTAAGCCTGAGTAAAACTTCAAAGATGAAAGAAGCAACCTACTTGAAATATTTTTCACGTTAGAGATTTGGGAACCAACACTAATTTTGCCAATCGCATTACTTAGAGACAATTTCTTCTAAGACATATGGAATATCCTCAACACCCTTTATAAGATTCACTAAATGGCAAGTAGTGGTTGGAGGCCTCCATGATTGATATGGAATTGGCCTAGCTATTCACAGCAATCAGAATTGTTACGGCAGCACATATTTCACAGTAACTTGTTACTGTCTTAAAAATGAAATCAGAAGCCCCGGGAACACTGTGGAATCAGTGGAATGTAGAGCAAAAGAAGAATCAGTTTACATTATGCATTACCGGTAAACCCATCTCACAGATGAGAAAACAGAGGATCAGAGAGTTTTTTGATAAAGACATTTACCATCTCTCCAGATGTTTTCTTCAAAAGAAAAGTGTGTCATCTAGTATATCTCCAATATGCCTTGCTTAAGAGAGCATAATTAAAACCATTTGAAATTCTTAAATATAAATTGAATTTGAGAATCAAATTATGAACATAAAGATACAAAATTAAGGAATATGTTAAAAGAGAAATTATCGTACCCTGGAGATTAACACTTCATAGTGCTTATGATTATAAATGTGATGCCCACGTCAACAGAAACAGACAGAATAGAATAGCTCCCATTCCAAAGACTAGTGGTAAGTAGTTCTCATCTCTCAAATTGATTAATATAAATCATTTCAGAAAGGTAGGAGTGAGAAATAACTGCTTGAGAAGAAAGAAATCTTTTCGAAAGTGAGAAGCTATTTAAAAACAAACATATTTAAACTTCACAATATATTATTACTGGGTAATTTATTAAGCAAAATATATACCACCTGGTTGTTTTCATTCATTCTGTGAAGTTGTTCTTGCATAAAAGGAAAATCATTCTAAATTACTTAGACATCTTTTGGTGCGACACATTTATTTTACAGTGTACCGAGAGTATATCATCATCCATAAAAATTAGGATACACTGTATTCTGAGAATTATGAGAAAACATCAAAACATTTTTTATTTTCTAACTGTAGAAAAATATTCAACTAAGGCTAGACTTACTATAGTTAGGAAAAATAAAAAATTTGTAAGGTTCATACTTAGAGGGAAAATAAGAACCTACCAATTCTCTAGGACCATGTATTTTCTGTTCACGGCTATTTATTAATCATTTATTCAAGTTTTATCTTTTGTAAATTTTAAATATAGTATTACCAGATATAAGTGGTAGAACAATTTCTTTCTTGGACTATATTTGTATTAAAAAAAAAGAGGAGCACAAATTATAAAAACAAAACTCATCGAGGGAAATATTAAAATATTCTAGATTGAATAAATAATCTTACCTGGGCACGGATGGCTTGCTAAGGAAGAGAAAACATTTTGTTTAATATTTTGATTTTATTAATTTACACACAACAAACATTTACTAGGTACCTTCATTCATTCAGGGACTACGCTATGTACTGGGGACACAACCATGAAATATGGTGAACACTATTATCAGGTAATTTCTTAGATCAGTAATGATGAATTCCAGTGGAGTACTGATATATTTAAATTTATTTGGACTGTATTTTAAACACGAGCAACTTGGAAACTGAAAAAAAGGAGTAACAATTGGGGTCCAAAGCAAATTCATTACTGACTTTCCTCTTCCTACATTGATAAAGAAGAAAATGTAAAAAATGAATTCTGCAAAATTAAGACAGGCCTTTTGTCTGAAGTCCTAATTAAGTTTATTTGCATTAACTAAAAGAAAGGATTTTTTGTCCTCCAGGTCAAAGACTTTATGATACTCAAAAAGATCAAAACTAAATAGTGGTAAGACGGTGACGCTGACATACCCTCAGCATATACAAAGACATTGAGTCTCTCTGTAGATGTTTTCTTCAAAAGAAAAGTGTGTCATCTAGTATATCTCCAATATACCTTGTTTAAGAGAGCATGATTATAACCGAGTTTGAGATTCTTAAACATAAATTGAATTTCAGAATCAAATTATGAACATAAAGATATAAAATCAGGGAATTTGTTAAAAAAGAGAAATTAATGTAACTGTGGTGACTAACATTTCAGCATATACAGACTTTAAATAGCTTAAATGCACATACTGATGAAAGACCTTCATAACATTGTCAGAAGTTCCATGAGCACAGCAAATATTATAGACTGGGGAGTAGGGGGGCAGGAAGAGAAGGAATGAACATTTTATTGGATTTGCTACAAGCCAGACTCCAGCCTGGCTGAGTAGGAGAATGCTTATTCGATACTCAAAGTAACACCAGGAGGTGAGTATAATTATATGTCCATTTCACACATAGGGAAACAGGGCCAGAGACAATTAGATCAACTTGTCCATTCTTTCTTAGAGAGTTTTGTCAAAAGCAATTCAAACATTTAGGATTCCAGATTCTTTCTCTAGAGTCTATATTGATTCCCTAAAGGGAAAGTTGATTTGGCATATCTGTGCTTTCACAAGCAGGCACATTTGTGGAATCCTATTTGGGACTGAATCTGGGAAAATAAACACATGATAAATTCCTAAATATAGTGCAACATCAGGGATGTTATAAAAGGATTTTATTTAGAATGTAATCAAAGTAAATTTCTCCCTGGTTAGTGATTACGGATATTATCCACAACATTAGTCTAGGCATAAATAGAAATAAATAGCTCTGACAATGAATATATAGGTAATCATATGACTAATTAGTCAATTATTATTAATTGTCAAGGCTAGATTAAATAATTTCTTGAGAAAAATGAAAACATATTTAGAAGTGGATGCAATTTAAGATTTAATGTATTTTAATTCTGCAGAATATGATTTTATATTATAATAAATAAAATATTACCAGCTGGAGTTGGTTGTATTTGCTCCATCTACGAAGCTGATCCTATTCAAAAAGGAAAATATTATCAATTGCTTGGATACCATTCAGTCCAACTCTATCATTTTCATATAATGAAGCTGGAATTCTACAATGCTCTTTCCCAGAAGTAAAGAATAAGGAACTATTAATCCTATTTTAGTGTTATTTCTACCACAAATAATTCGGACTAATTCAATTATTCCTTTTTAAAACATTAGAAAAACTACTTTCTTAACTTATTTTAACTTAAAATAAATTACAACGCAGTCAGATATAAATGACTGGGCAATTTTACTTACAGTGTACCTTATGTCAGAATTACTAAGAAAACTGAAAATGATTTTTGCTTTCTGATTGTGCAGATTTAACGTTGGTCAAATTAAATCAGAATATTAGATGAACTGGGCTGAAAATGATGATGCTTCTGATAATAGCCACATTTATTAAGAGTTTACATTGTGTTATGATTGTACTAATTGCTTTCCATCATTTAATATTTATTTTTATTATTGCCATTTTAAAATTTTGATTATAGACTTATTGTAGGTACGTAAATTATCTAACATCACATGCTGGTAAAAAGTAGAGCCTAGAGTTTAACTCAAGTCTGGCCAAATCTATAGACAGCCATTTAAATACTATGCTGTTCAGATCCCAAAAGAGACTAAAATACAGATATACAACTGAAAGCATGAATTAAATACCTGGGATAAAAAAGTTGTTAGTTTTACTTTCGGAGGGAAACCAGTAACATCTAGAGTCTGTCAGATTGCTTACTATGGATTAAGTTTAGCAGATATTGAGAAGGAAAAATAATTCATCAATATGACGTTCTTACTCATTCCTTAGTACATCTGCCTTTGATAAACTTTTAATGAAATTTTACCAGATTTTGTTGGTAGAGCACGTCTTCCCTTGGAATGTGCTTCTGCTAAAAATATATACAAATAAAAGTTGTTTAAGTAAACTTTAATAGATACTGCATAATATTAATAAGTTTTAAATTTAGCAAATATACCTCACCTCAGTGCTATTGGGATCAACTTCCTTTAAAAAAATAAAAACACGCTCAGTGTTAGTTTTATGACAATTTACATTTGAGGCAAAAATACTACTCAACCAGACACTACTGCCAAATACCTGTGGTAAGCTGATTTTAGCCACAAATTCCTGGATAACTGAGGCAAAATGAATAACTTGAGGTACACGTATACTCAAGGTTTGCATTTTCTCTTCTCACTGCTTTCACCAGGTAAGTTATTAAGAATGTTGAAGGTGATGTGAAGTATTCACCTTTACTAAATTCATAGAAACTCCACATAACTGAATTGGTTTTATTTTGGTAACTTGGATGAAGGTCTACTCCCAAAGTGAAAGGAAGGACCCTGTCACCTTCTATGCCCGCTATCTTTTTTTTTCTGTAGGTTAACAAGGGGTAAAAGATTCCAATATCTGATTAACCTAGAATTGTTAGATTAACCTAGAACTGTGATTTCTTCACAGGTTATAAATGTTTACCTGATTGATTAAGAAGCAGAGCCGTTGTTGTAATTTTTTTGTGTGTGAGGAAGATCAGCCCTGAGCTAACATCCACGCTAATCCTCCTCTTCTTTGCTCAGGAAGATTGGTCCTGGGCTAACATCTGTGCCCATCTTCCTCCATTTTATATGGGACGCTGCCACAGCATGGCCTGATAAGCAGTGCTTTGGTGCCTGCTCGGGATCCGAACAGGGCTGCCAGCAGCGGAGCGCGCGCACTTAACCACTACGCCATGGGGCTGGGCCCCTGTTATTGTAATTTTAATGACGAGATTGAGTTCTACCAAAGTCAGAGAAGGGCAAATAATTAGGAAAAAAAAAAAAATGTTCAAGCACCACAGAAGGCCAGGTAGGATTGTTTGCCCAGAAACAATTCTGTAATTTCCTCTCTGACAAATAGTTGCTTTCTTACATCTGTGGGTTGATATTCACATTACGTTAAAATTAGGATAGTGCCACATACATAGTGCCTTGTACAATAAAACCTTACAGGATATGTAACATTCATGGGACAAGAAACTGTCATAACTATTTTCTATAATTAGGACACTGAATTAACTATCAAAATCATTTACCTCACTTGACGAAGTGCTGATAGATTCTGTTTGCTAAGAGAAAGAAAACCAGTGTCAATGACCTTGGGACTTTTAGAATTGAAAGGAAACTAGTTCCCCACTTTCATACTGGGTTACTAATCCCTGGTTTCAGAACTGAAACAAGTGGTATGAGAAAATTCAGGACCAATATACTGCGTTTTCTTGGAGTGTCAATTTTATTTAAAATATTTTGAGAAGGGCATATAATAACTTACCCAATAACTTAAAATTTTTTTTATTAAAATAAACACAGGTATATGATTGAGTAGAATGCAAAATGTATATGGATTTTTGTAATAAAAATGAAACTCTTGAAAAAAGAGCCCTATTGAGTTAGGCTACCCAGAACCCTGGGTTAAATGTTTATTCTCATATACCCTTGGGGCTACTTTGATGTGAATAAACTGGAAACATTAAAATACAACAACCAGTTTCAAGATGGAACTAAAATTACATTAGCTTTTAAAACATCTACCCTTTGAAATATTTAGGTTTTTTCGTCACGTATGTTTATATTTACATAAGGATATAATTTCTGTTCCCAAGTACATATTTTAAAAGATTGATTTTAATATTCAACAGACTATGCATCTCTTGGGAGAGTTGATTAAGGATATATTATGGGCTAACAGATGTGTTTTCCATATTTTTAGATTAGGTCACGTAGCCCATTGATCTACATAATTGTTGCAATAGATTCTTTCTGCACAAGGACTACTCTAAACATAGAAGAGAGTGAAGTCTTACCCTGGGATGGCAGAGGCAGAGTTTTGTTAGAGTTTCATGTTTCGTTTTAAACATTCATGTACATTTTGCTTTTTACTCTCTATTTTAATAAATAAGCGATGTTTTCACTGATTATCATTTAAATGACTTAAATTTCCTCTTCCAATTTTGACTTTGTCTGGCACAATATTGTACATTCCTGGGTATAATAGCCCAGTTTGAGAAGATCAGTCTTGCTCAATTTCAGAAGATAGTTTTTTAAAAATAAAGCATACAGCATATACCACATATGATATATAGGTGTAGAGTTTATTAAAATAAAAGTCTTACCTCAGGATCTTCTATGACATACTCCTTAGGAAAAGAAAAGAGAATTAATTTTATTTTTCATGACAAATATTCAAATGTAAAGAATTACCAAATAAAATAGATGCCAAGGAAAATAGAAAATTGAGGCAATAGCCAAGTGATAAGGAAAACAAAAAAGCCTGCCTACATAGCTTGAGCTAATCAAAGGATTTACCTTGCTAATCTGCATTTCAGAGTTTAATAAAAACTATTGTGGATTCTTATATGTTGTGGTAAATCAATGTAAATCACCCTACATTTTCCTTTAACTGGCCTATCTTCTTTATTTCTTTAACTTGGCGTTTGGACATTAAGCAGGAGCATTGGATTAAAGATCATGTGGTAAATAAAAGTGCACAAAGCATTGGTTCAGTGGAGTTTAAATACTTAAGCAAAATGGATTTTCTCCATGCAGTGTGTTGTGTTCAGTTTTCATAACCACAGCAGTATAGAGAATAGTGACATTATCCATAGAATTTAAGTTCAAAATATTAGTGTTTAGTTATTCAGCTAATTCTGCCCAACATATGATATACCTTTTTTTCTTTGAATTAGAGATATCTGCATTAGTTTTGACTTAAGAGAATTATTTGTTCATTTTGAGTAAAGTACTTAAAGAAAATGTTTTTACTTGTTTCTTTTCCTTACATTGGATTTAATAGTTTAAAACAAAGGATCTTACTTCAGTTGATTCATTTTTAGTCTCCTGCCCAGACAAAAGACAATCAGGTATGAAGGATAGTTAAGGAGATATATTTTATATCTCATAAATTTTGAGCACCTGTGTGATCTCTTAATCTCAAATCTATTAAAACATCTAGTAGACAACCCAGATAAAAAAATCATGCTTAAAGACAGTGAATAATCAACTGTGACCAAGTAATATCAAATATTCTTGGAGTAGATATATTGCTTTATATAGTACTCTTAATGAAGCATTCCTTCAGCTTTGGTAATTAGTGCAAACAATCGGCCAGTCCATAATTGCATTCATTCATTCATTCATTCATACTAATGCCTTGACTCCTCATAGTTACATAATTTAGTCAATAAAGTCAGTATTCTTTAGAATTTTCAGCAGAATTCATTAGTCACATTGAATGTCTGACTGAAAAGTTCAAGGAAAGTATAAATGCCATATAAAAAATATTTTTTTTTACATTAAAACAATTTACTGCAAGAATACATGTTTTTGCCACACTATTTAAGAAAATTTTTGGTACCTTGAGTTCATCACTCTGTTTTTCTTGCAGAAGTTGTCTCTGCTAAAACAAATACGGTGAAGCTTATAAAAAATTTTTTAAAAAGACAAACTTATAAAATAATTTAAATATGATTGATGTTCCTTACCCAGTTTGGTTCATTGATGTATTCCTTAGTGACAAAAAGTAGAGAGACTCAACATTAGTGAAGAGGGACATAAATGAATGAAAATCATGAGTTAGCATACCTTACATTGTGCTGCTGCAAATTAAAAACCAAACGTTTTTTTTGAATGCACTAATATTTCCCACTACATCAATTCTAACATTGTCTCTTTGCTAAGCTTTCTTTGCTTAAGCTGTCATTATGTAAATGTGCACTCAAAAAGATTTTAAAATTATGTTCCACTAAATGTTGTTATTATTATCTTTCACGTTGTTTTAGTATAGGTCTGAGTTCTCTTGATTTCATCCATCTGAATCAATAAATCTAGTGTCTATTTCCATAAAAAAGCAATCAAGAATTGGACAGCACAACACTTACTAGACAGCACAACACCTGTTTCCCTTTGTTAACTCTACAGCATATTTTGTGGAGACATTCTTACCTCTCTTACCTCTCTTGGTGTATGCTACAAAAAAAAAAGAAGAAAGAAAAGAAAAAGAAAGGTTATGGGGTTGGCCCCATGGCCTACTGGTTAAGTTCAGTGTGCTCAGGTTTGGCAGTCTGGGTTCAGTTCCTGGGCGCAGGCCTACACCACTCGTGGCCATTCCGGGGCGGCAGCCCACATACAAAATAGAGGAAGATTGGCAACAGATGTTAGCTGAGGGCAAATCTTCCTCATCAAAAAAAAAAGAAAGGTTATGTTAAAAACCATTCAAACAAGTTGGGTTGCCTATCAAATCTTTTAAATAGTGGTCTTGAAGTAAAATTTCTATTTGAGTTCTATTTGACAATTAAGTCACAAAATCATAGAAAATGCAACATGTATAGAGTATTATTTAGAGATAAGGAACATTCCATTATAATGAGTATGGAAATTGTAAAGTTCTATATGGGTTACGCCAAGGAAAGCATAAGTATTTTGCAAAGAGAAAATATACAGGTACAAATTAAAATTTAAAGCAGCTCTGTAATATTTGCATATCTGGTTTTCATATTTTTTGTGGATGCCTCGGTGAGTGAATAAATGAAAGGTTTGTTTAAATCAAGTGAAAAAACCTATTTATGAACAAAAATTAAGTTAATTTTTAAGAAGAAGTGGGCAACACTTACTAGAGCAAACCTGGGAAACTTTGTTTCTTTGAGGACTTCCTGTGGAAATTAAATTGTGAATTATAAAACCGAAAAATACACCAAAAAAAGAAGTATGTTTTTCCATTTGAACACAAGTTCTCTAATTAGATAAACCAGAATATTTCTTAGGTAAAAGAAAAGATAACTAGCTTAGTTATATAATCTAATTTTAAAATCTAAAGGGACATCTTGTTTGATTTCTTCTTTATGAGGCCTAGAGATTTAGTAAGTCCGTGCTTATCAAAATGTCAAAGGAGGAATTGAATACGCATTTAATCAAAACAGAGAATTGAGGCAGTAATCCAAGTACCTAAGTACTTGAATACATTGTCAGGTAAATAAAAATTGGAATGAAGAAGACTTTCAACATTCATTATAGCTAATTGAAAGGGGGCGGGGAGAAAAAGCCTTACCTCTCTGCTTTGTTCATTCTGCAAAGAATTAAAAAAAAATAAAAAGATATTAATTTAACTAGTGGATAGAGTGGAGGATTAACTGCTCTTATAGAGGGGTGCGGTAGAGGTATCTATTGAAGATTCAATGTGTAAAATAAGACCAAACTATAAATCATATGTTTGAGCACAAGTAAAAGAGATAAAAAGAAGCAAGAATACATTAAAATAAACCTTGTTAACATATTCTGTTTAACTATTTATCTTGAATAATAAGTTTTTCATTAACTATAAATATTTATATAAATCCATGTGCCCTCATCTCTAAGAAGTTCTGTGGGAACAAATCTATATTTGACAGGACTTGCACTGAAGATATTGTACCTCAGTGAGTGTGAAACTGGTTGTATTACAGAGAAAGGAGGAACAGGGCTAGAGTCCATGCGTTATCAGTACCTCATCGCTTAAGCTCCTCAACTAGAGCAAGTTCTTGGAACATAGAATAGACTACTCACTTGAACAAGTTCTGGGGGTCTACGAGCAAGTTTCTGTGAAAAACAATATAAGAATTGTAAAACAAAAAACCAAAACAAAAAGTAATCAAAATATGATAACAATACCACAACACACATATAATACCATGAATTTTAACATTGCTATTTAAGAAAGGTGTGTATTTTAATAGCTAAATTTGTCAGAGATAAAGTTTCTCTGGGAACAAAAAGAAAAAAAAGAACCATAATTATTTCTTTGCTAAATATCAAGGCAAAATATTTCCTCTCTTTAGAGTATGGCAGGGAATTGAGAAAATTATGTAAAAAGACTAAAAAAAAATTCTGTCAGTTTAAATTAATCCAGAATGATAATGAAGTTATTTAGTTTTCTGGATTATTTTTATTACATGATAGTTCTAAAGGTGATTTTAAACCATTATAACTTGTTGGAGCAAATAGTGTACTTTCCTAATAAAATGTTGTTTGTCTGGATTTTATTTTTATCATCAAATAAACTACATAAAAATTTATCTCAATCTGTATTTTTGACTGTGGAGACAAGATTTAGGCTTGTTAAATGATGACATTTTTAAAGAAACATATTTTCTTTGGAATGGGAGTATAGAATCTGTTTTCTGGGGAATCTTTGTACGTTTCACTTATGAAAAGGCAAGGTAAGAACTACTCCAATGAAACATTTCTGAGGAACATGGATTTTTTTTGTCATTTATAGTCAGAGATTTCTTTCTATTAGTATTTGGGTTGTAGCATAAACAAAATGCTGTTGGATAAGAATTTAAGTTATTGGTGATTCTGCGTTATTCAAATGGGTATTTAGAGAATAAAAGTCTCATCAATGCAAACAACAGAATATCTCAGCACTTCAGAAACTTTTGCTTCTGTATGAGATAGTTTCAATGTCCAAATATCCCAGATTATTATTTTATCTTAATTGTTTTCTAGTCAGATGATCCCTGTTTATTCCTCTTACCTTCATTAGCTACACATCACAAGGGACAGAATATCTTTTTGCTTCACATAACTTTCTGACTAGTTTTTTTTTATTTTTTAGAAGAAAGAAATTATTTTTATTTTAATTTACATTATCTAGTTTCACTGTCTACAGTGAACATAATAACTTGATCTCTGAATCAGCAGAATGAGCCGAGTTTTCTATACCTTGGGAAAAAGTTGGTTGACACAAGCCATCTCAAATGAGGGTTTAACTCAAATAAGGTTCCAAAATTAGGGTACACTGGGACATTGGCTTTACGTTATATTTGGTAAGAAAATACTAGAAACCTATTATATGTCTATAAGTATGCTAATTCTTCAATGGACCCAGGGAAAGAGTCTAATTTTATTTTTGATGGTATTTATTATGTTGTGCAATATTACATTTCTTATTTTTTTACTTTTAATTTTTTTTTTATTGTAAGGTGCTTATGTTTCAAGTCAGGCATTTTAATTGGGGTTAAGGCTTTGAATGGATTAAATAGTGATGATTAAAATGTGAAGCTGGGCCAGCCCCGTGGCTTAGTGGTTAAGAGCGTGTGCTCTGCTACTGGCAGCCCGGGTTTCAATCCCGGGCGCGCACCAACACACCGCTTCTCCAGGAATACAGAGGCTGCGTCCCACATACAGCAACTAGAAGGATGTGCAACTATGACATACAACTATCTACTGGGGCTTTGGGGAAAAAAAAAAGGAGGAGGATTGGCAATGGATGTTACCTCAGAGCCAGTCTTCCCCAGCAAAAAGAGGAGGATTAGCATGGATGTTAGCTCAGGGCTGATTTGCTCTCTCTCACACACACACACACACACACAAAAGATTATTATTCTCAGTATCTTGTGTTTGATGAGATATCAGGTCATTTATATCAAGAATCTAGAAACTTCTGAACTCTCTACTGTACTCACAGGCCTGGCAACAGCAACAGCCATAAGGCAGGTAAGGATGAGAAGCTTCATGCTTGTCAAGGCCTGTGTAAGAGGAAAAAATTAAAAAGTTAGGTCTTATAAAAAAATTTATTTCATGAAAAATAATCTTTGATTTTCTAACAAAGGAACATATTATGATAAAAACAGGTTCATTTGAGAAGTAATGTTTTTACTAACTTACGAGTTTTAATTTTTCTACTCAATATAAATGTTCATTATTCTAGTGATCTTGCTTAGTGCTTATATTATTTAGAAATACCAATTTTTTATCAATATTTTTATGCACTAACACTCTAAAACGGAACATTTGATTCTTGAAGTGGTAATGTGGTTTTTCAGAGGAATGAAGAAGCATCGATATTTAAATACAATTAAAAAAACAACAAAAAGCTTTTCCTCCTAGAACATCAGATTTGCTGAAGTGGGTAATAAACTAAGCTCCACTGAGAACTGGCATTTAATTTTACCTGAAAAATTTTGAAAATGTCTTTCTCCTTTAAATCTATTTGGGAGCATCTTGCTCTTACAGAGTCTTCATGAAAAATGCTATCACTGCGTTATGCAGAAACTGTTAATCGCCACCAATTATTTTTTAAAAGAATCTACCTATCATTTCATGTTTTACTACATTGATACATCCATGACATGACTATACAAAGATGATTGAATTGGACAGAATTATAAGATTGAGATGTCTTATCATGTTTGATTTCTAGAGTTCCAACAAATTGCAAGAACCTGGCAATACTGACATTTACATGTGCTGGGAAAATGGTTTCCAGAGAAATTAGAGAAAAATCAGGTTACAGTGCAATTTGTTGATACCTTAGTCAAAAAACTAATATTGCCATATTTTATATACTGCTTCACTTTACAAACTGTAGAAACTAAATGCATTCCTAAAGAAGGCATATTTATGCAACTATGACATACAACTATCTACTGGGGCTTTGGAGGAAAAAAAAATGGAGCAGGATTGGCAATAGATGTTAGCTCAGAGCCGGTCTTCCTCAGCAAAAAGAGGAGGATTAGCACGGATGTTAGCTCAGGGCTGATCTTCCTCACACACACGCAAAAAAAGGCATATTTATAAACTCAACGTAAATTTACTATATATTTCCATTTGTATCCTTCCAAATATCCAAATTTAACTATCTTTACAAAAGTAGTCATTTATATCTAATTATCTATCTTTGACATATCCTTTATAGATTTAATTTTATTAGCTGAATGACATGGAATAAAAATGGTCTTGAAATATTCTACCGAAAATGGTCTTCCCTAAGGTAATTACAAAAATCAGAAATTATTTTGTATAACAACTCCCCAGAGAAACGGGTAAAAATAATTCAAATTACTTTACCACAATTCTGTATTGAAATTATGTATCTACTTTTTCAATATATGAGATTTTAGTTGTCAAATCATCAGAAAAGTATTTGGTCTTTATAAAACTATATTGATTTTTCACCTAAACTTCTGAGACAGTATCAAAATTTGCAAACACTTTTAAGCTACCACTATATCATAAGAACGTATTAATATTTGCAAACACATACAAAAGTTACAAATGCATCTTAATGAAGAGTGAAGGTAAGATTAGACAATGTGAAATCAGAGTAATTTTTCTATATGTAAACACAATACCTTGAACCCAAGATTGGGAAGAAGAAGCAAGCTGGGCTGGTGATCAAGGTGATGGCAGATCTCTTTGCTTCACGGCTATTTAAACCTAGTGAGTAGTAAAATGCTAATTTGGTGGTTTTAGTTCAACAAATAGGTTTACTTAAATTCTGAGAATTCTCCTAAACAGGAAATTAATTTTCTTTCTAATTCCTCTCCCAAGAAATTCTGAGGACAGTTTTCAACAAAGGAGTGATTCATATTATGATAAGATTTATACAGGAAGTGGAATGACATTATTCAAAATTAAAATACAAAAATTTCTAGATTTATGGTTATTATGGGAACATGATTTTATATGAAATGGATGATTGGAAAGACTAATACGAGCATACCTCATTTTATTGTTCTTTACTTTATTGTGTTTTGCAGATATTGCATTTTTGACAAATTGAAGCTTTGTGGCAACTCTGCAACAAACAGGTCTTTTGGTGCCATTTTTTCAACAGCATTGGCTCACTTCGTGTCTCTGTGTCAGATTTTGGTAATTCTTGCAATACTTCAAACTTTTTCATTATTATTATATTTGTTATAGTGATCTGCGATCAGTGACCTTTGATGTTAGTATTGTAAGTGTTTGGGGGCACCACAAACTGCGCCCATAAAAGATTGTGAACTTGATAAATGTTGTGTGTGTTCTGACTACTTCACCTACTAGCTGTTGCCCCATCTCTCTCCCTGTCTTTGGGCATCCCTATTCCCCAAGACATAAGAATATTGAAATTAGGCCAATAATAACACTACAACAGCCACGAAGTGTTGAAGTGAAACGAAGAGTTGCATGTCTTTCACTTTAAATAAAAAGCTAGAAATGA
Organism: Ceratotherium simum simum; assembly: GCF_057802395.1. Taxonomy (NCBI): domain Eukaryota; kingdom Metazoa; phylum Chordata; class Mammalia; order Perissodactyla; family Rhinocerotidae; genus Ceratotherium; species Ceratotherium simum. Next base: position 56,573,843 of record NC_141907.1, on the reverse strand, counting down.
TTAAGCTTAGTAAGAAAGGCATGTCGAAAGCTGAGATAGGCTGAAAGCTAAGCCTCTTACACCAAAGAGTCAGACAAGTTGTGAATGCAATGGCAAAGTTCTTGAAGGAAACTAGAAGTGCTACTCCAGTGAACACATGAATGATAAGAAAGTGAAACACACTTATTGCTGATATGGAGAAAGTTATAATGGTCTGGACAGAAGATCAAACCAGCCACAACACTCCCTTAAGCCGAAGTCTAATCCAGAGCAAGACCCTAACTCTCTTAAATTCTATGAAGGCTGAGAGAGGTGAGGAAGCTGCAGAAAAAAGTTTGAAGCTAGCAAATGTTGGTTCATGAGGTTTAAGGAAGGAAGCCATCTCCATAACATAAAAGTGCAAGGTGAAGCAGCACGTGCTGATGCAGAAGCTGCAGCAAGTTATCCAGAAGATCTAGCTAAGCTAATGCATGAAGGTGGCTACACTAAACAACAGATTTTCAATGTAGACAAAATAGCCTTATATTGGAAGATGACATCTAGGACTTTCATAATCAGAGAGGAGAAGTCAATGCCTGGCTTTAAAGCTTCAAAGGATGGGCTGACTCTCTTGTTAGGGGCTAATGCAGCTGGTGACTTTAAGTTGAAGCCAATGCTCATTTAGCATTCTGAAAATCCTAGGGCCCTTAAGAATTATGCTCAATCTACTCTGCCTGTGCTCTATAAATTGAAAAACAAAGCCTGGATGACAGCATATCTGTTTACAACATGTTACTGAATATTTTAAGCCTGCCATTGAGACCTACTGCTCAGAAAAAACGATTCTTTTAAAAATATTACTGCTCATTGACAATGCACTTGGTCACCTAAGAGCTGTGATAGGGATATACAATGAGGTGAATGTTGTTTTCATGCTAGCCCAGCATCCATTCTGCAGCCCATGGATCAAGGAGTAATTTCAACTTTCAAGTCTCATTATTGAAGAAATACATTTCATAAGGCTGTATCGGCTGTAAGTAGTGATTCCTCTGATGGATCTGGGCACCATAAATTGAAAAACCTGGAAAGGATTCACCATTCTAGATGCCATTAAGAACATTTGCGATTCATGGGAAGAGGTCAAAATATCAACATTAACAGGAGTTTGGAAGAAGTTGATTCGAACCCTCATGAATGACTTTGAGGGGTTCAAGACTTCAGTGGAGGAAGTAACTGCAGATGTGGTGGAAATAGCAAGAGAATTAGAATTAGAAGTGGAGCCTGAAGATGTGACTGAATTGCTGCAATCTCATGATAGAACTTTAATGGATGAGGAGTTGCTTCTTATGGATGAGCAAAGAAAGTGGCTTCATGAGATGGAATCTACTCCTGGTGCAGATGCTGTGAACACTGTTGAAATCACAAAGGATTTAGAATATTACATGAACTTAGTTGATAAAGCAGTGGCAGGTTTAAAAGGTTGACTCCAATTTCAAAAGAAGTTCTACTGTGGATAAAATGCTATCAAACAGTATTGCATGCTACGGAGAAATTGTTCATGAAGGGAAGAGTCAATCAATGCAGGAAACTTCATTGTTCTCTTATTTTAAGTATTGCCACAGCCATTCCCACCTTCCAACTGATCAGCAACCACCACCCTGATCAGTCAGCAGCCATCACCATCAAGGCAAGACCTTCAGCAGCGAAAAGATTACAACTCGCTTAAGGCTCAGATGATGGTTAGCATTTTTTAGCAACAAAGTATTTTTTAATTCAGGTATGTACATTATTTTTTTAGACATAATGCTATTGCATACTTAATAGACTACAATATAGTGTAAACATAACTTTTATATGCACTGGGAAACCAAAAAATTTCTGTAACTTGCTTTATTGGGATATGTGTACTATTGCAGTGATCTGGAACCAAACCCACAATATCTCTGAGGTATGCCTATATATCAATAAAATTACCTCTATTGCCTCTTTAGAAAAATTAAATGCCTATAAAGGAAATTCTTGGACCAAAATAGGGTCGTAAAAATGTTCAATTTTTATAAACATATTAGACCATGAGTTGAATTCATCATTTATTTCATCTTTTAAAACTTGATTTGTTCTCTATTTATTTTAATTATTTACTTTATGGAGTAACATGCATTGTATGTGCTTTTACCCTTTTTTTCAAAAGTGAAATACAATTGTCCTATAAATTTTGGTGGTGTCTTAACTATGCCAGGTAATTTTCTGTTTGCTTTGTTTTGGGTATACTAGTTGCGATAGCATTAATTAATTTAGTTATTAGATTGTTTAATTAAAAGTAATAATTATTAAAGAATTATAATTTTAAAATGTTGCAAAAATCAACCATACCTCTGATTTTCCATCTTTTAAAGTAAAATAAAAGGAAAAAATTCTGTCTCTCCAATACTCAATTCTACTCCTAGAATTTACTGGCATTGTACATTGTAGAAAAATATTATACGCTGAAGAAAATATCCATGCATGAAGAGGGTTTTTAAGAATTGTTGTTGATTGTGACTGCCTTTTTACAAGAAAGAATTCATACTACATATTTTAAAGATTTTATTTATTTATTTTTTCCCCCCAAAGCCCCAGTAGATAGTTGTGTGTCATAGCTGCACAGCCTTCTAGTTGCTGTATGTGGGACGCGGCCTCAGCATGGCCAGAGAAGCAGCGCGTCGGTGCGAGCCCAGGATCCGAACCCGGGTCGCCAGCAGTGGAGCGCGCTCACCTAACCACCAAGCCACGGGGCCGGCCCCATACTATATATTTTAAATTAAAAAAAGAAACTATAATGACGTTTACAGCTATTCACAAACATGTGACAAGAACATTATTCTGGGTTGAAAGAAATTCCAAAGTGGTTCAAGCTCTTTTCATTGGGGATCAGGAAAGATTGTGGTTTTCCTTGTTGAAGTATTCTTTAGATGGCATCTTCCTTGCTGACTGCATCATGTCAATTTCAACAACTTTCTAGTGTTCCCCATTTACTCTGATTCCTTCAAGGGGCTGAGGACAAGCATCCTCAGCTGTATTGTAATACCTTGCTTTTGTCTTTTACCAGGAGAGTATCTAAAACGATTGACTTATTTTACTCCCAGCTCAGAATCATATTATAAAAAAAATCTACTGTAATTTGTGAAAAGCTACTGTATCTTCATTTGTTTATTCATTCTTTTATTTACAGATGTGAAGAAACTAGATAAGGTACTGGGGGTATAAAAGTTGAGCAAGACAAAATCCCTGGCCTTGTGCTATTGTGGGTAATTAACAAACAAAAACCAAATAATTTTAATATGTTTCATTTTAATATTTTTGGTAGTCTAAAAACAGAGATTTGAGTAGGGCCTGTGGAGCACCTATGAACAGCTGAGACTGGGGGCCATACCAGACAAGGTTTCTTAGATAGACTTGATAATCATAAGGCTTGTCATCAAGGGGGAACAATCGGACTTTTTAAAGTGTCTAATCTGTAGCATAAGACAAACCACCACTTAGTGAACTTGAGTATCTACCGTGGGTATTCTCATGAACTCAAAATCCAGATTTTTCTATCTATAATCCCCTATGGATAAGGATCAATCTCCACTTGATCTTAATTAGGGATTGAAGATAGTTAATTAGGTTTGTATTTTTTTAATAAATCATTCTTATCATTGCAAAATATAACTGTTCACTATAGTTTGAGAAAAACATGGTTTTATGTGTTCATTGCAGATTTATACAATGCCAAGTCCTGCAAAATTTTAGCTTAAGTTTACTTGCTTTATCTTGATATTTTGCATTTGCTTTTATCACTTAAAGTTGTTCAGTTCCAACCGTTAAAACGAAGCTCAAATTTGAGACACATGGTTAGACCATTTGTAGTCAGATGGGCCTTTTCCCCATAAGTAACGAAAAAATGAGACTATTCCCTGACTATCAATTTTCTGATGTAATAGAGTCATATGTAGGTTGAACATATAATTGATCATCTAACATTGAACATTTATGATAATGAAAAGCTCTGCTGTTAGTAATTATAATAGAACAACAAACATAAACCAAGACTATTTTAGGCACACCAAGGCATGGCCACTCTAGTGTTTTCACAACTGTTTTTGAAAATCCAACAGAATCTCTAAACAAATTGAAGTGGAAATAGGTCAATAAGGGACAATTAAGTAGAAAGCTTCCTTGTTTTCCAGCTTTTTGATATTGAAAAAATTATTTCTTTCTTGGGTTCATACTTATTAGAAAAACTAATTAGCATAAAAATGAAAGGGAACATCATTAGCAATATACATAGATTTTGAAAAAAAGTACTATGAATCAAGAGGTAAACTTTACTATGCAAGGTTTGGTATATTGTTGCTACATATTCTGGTCAAGACTCAAACCTCCTCGGAGGACTTATTTTGTATAAGACAGTAAATAATTCAGAACATGATGTTTCAAAGCTGGTTTTCATGGTTCTCCTAGGAACATTTGAGTTTATGACTGGTGACACTTCTAGACAAGTGTCCTTTAATTTTGTAACAGGCAGCTAGCCTTCCAGAAGGGAACTTAGTGAGAAATGTGAAAGATATTTTTGTTTTTCTCTAGAAACCCAGGTCATTTGGAATCTAAGAGAGGTTTCACAATGGGTGCTTAGTAACTGCTCCTAGGAATTGTATGAATAGAACCTTGGCATCCCGAACTAAAATAGAGTTCTTTTCAAGAAATTGTTGTCTATTCTGAATAATGATAGCACTGGAAATATGGAGCCTATGCTTAATTTCATGTTTGTATCTAGAACAATGCCGTTTTTAATTCTTCAGTGCTCTGTCAATAGGTCTTCGGAGATCTTAAATGAAACACAATCTGAGTAAAGCAGAATAAGGTAGTGACTGCAACTCAAGGCTTTGGGGGTGAAATTGTAAGTTTAAGTCCTGGCTCTCATTAACCAGCCGTGTAATCTTGGGAAATCACTGTGCCTCAATGTTCCTATCTGTTTAATAACATCCACTTCTTATGTGATTGAGAGGAAAAAATGAAATCACACACTTAGAAGAGTGCCTGTAACAAAGTTAGATGCTCATTTAAGATTATCCATTATTAACACACAATTAAAAAAACAACCAATTATTTTATGCCCAAATTATCTTCCTACTTCGTAGATACATAAACTTTTGAGAATTTATGAATTATACTTTTATATTCATATGTGTAAAAAAATCTGTAGAGAAATAAAGACAAAATTTCTAACAGTGACCATAATAAAGAATATGAGAGGGGACTAGAAAGGAAAACTTTGAATTTTTATTAATGAAATACTATACTATTTGATATTTTCACAGAACAATGAACTAAGATAATGCTTCTCAAACTTTAATGTGCTTCTGAATCACTGGGGTATCTTGTTAAAATTCAGGTTCGGATTCAGTAGGTCTGAGGTATGTCCGGAGATCCCGCATTTTTAACAAGTTCTAAGGTAATGTCATTGCTGGTGATCTATGGGACAGACAAACTTTGACTAGCAAGGAACTAGGAGATTTGGAAATGTAATATATAGTCTTCTCCTTTAAACTTACCCAAAAATGAAAGTTTGTATGTAAAAAAAAATTGAAAAATACTTAACAGCATATAAAAATTGCAAAAACACGTAGCATACCTGGCAAAAACAGGGATGTTAAAAATGCTGCATCGTGTTTCCATGAAATTGTTTACCTTCATAACAATGTTTAAAGTAAAGCATTTCCTTACCCAACTCTAGATTCTCTTTGTAGGTAGGATGTCCCGCTAGTAACAGTTTATCTGTCTGTGTAATATCAACACCAGTCCCCTCCTGTTACCTCCAACCAAACTTCATTCATCTTGCCACTAATGAGGCTATTGCCTTCTCAAGACATCTGGGAAAATTGGGCTAAAATTTGACTCTGTTAACTAAATCCTACATAGTGAATTCTTTCTGAAAGACCATGTAATTTGATGGGTAAAGAGATTTTTGCCTATCAGAAATGTATCTTCTTCTGACTTGACAGAATATAGTTTTCATAATTGATATGCTTTCTTGGGTCTAATCATTGGATGTTCCTGTTTAACAATGTTATTATGAGGATATAATATATTTAACAGACATTATTAGCTATCAGAACCATAGTTTATCAGATAGGTTAATAAGCCATTCATCAGCAGAATGGAATATATTCATTTATTAGTTAGTTTATATGGTTCTTTACAATGTTTAAAATTCTTACAATTATTATTCCATTTACTCCTTACAAGAACCATGTAATATAGGGAAAGCAGGTATTATATTCTCTTTTATAGATAAGGAAACCAACCTTCTGTAAGTTAAATTAATTTGCGAATGAGGTCGTACGTACATCAGCTAACAAGTGAATAGTGTCTTAGATCTTCCAACATTAGAGCCTGTGCTCTTTCTGATATACCTTGCTGCTCACTGTTTCGCTCAACGACAGCACTTAATGTATGCAAGCTATTGTATCTTTAGACAAATGATGGAGGAAGAAAAATTCTAGCAAGAGGAGAATGCCTAACATGAATATAAGATGAACAGATTTAGGCCATCAGAGGATAGAAGGAGAGTAAGGGGAACTAGTAGAGTAAAAAATGTCACAGAATCGCCAAAGATAAACTTCACAATATTTCTGCGGAAGTCTGCAGACTGTCAGATATGCAATTCCCTAAATCCAACATTATCCAACCACAATCTTCTTTCCTTTTAGTAGCTACAACAATACCAATATTAACAATGTTTTTTCATTGATTAACTAATCTTTAATAGCTAGTAAGCATGTTTGTTGCTCAAGTGGAAGTACTGAAGGGCCTAAGAGTAAATATTAGAGCACAAAGGGAAATTTTAGAATTGAAAAATTTTAAAGATGAAGTTCTTGCTAATGGCAATAAGAGGCTAACTAGTGAAGTGAGGTGCAAGTTTAAGTTAAAGAGGTCAGGAGTTTAACTGGACCATTTGTGTGGGCACCGATGTAGCCCAGGGTCATGACAGGTTTGGAGATGGAGGGAAGAAACCTTTGAACAAGGATCCATCGCGTTTGGGACCCTGAAGGACAGTAGATGGCAGCAGTGAGATGAGGAAGAGGGCCAAATTCTAGAATAACAGAAATCTCAAGGTAAGGAGGACCTTGGAATAAAATTATTGCAGAAAGTAATTAGGACTTGAAAATAGAATGACGATTCCCTCCCCTCCTTCTGACCTCCAGATACAGGTGGCAACAGAGAAGAGGCACCTTCCCTCACTTGAGAGAGTTATAAAGTAGGGTAGTTTTATCCGAGGAGATTCAGCTTCAAATTTCTGTTTTTCTTGGAAGTAGAGGAGATGAAAGGGGTTACTAGTAATATGATTGAATTTTTATAGACACAGTGAAAGAGAGCATGAGGAGTCTGCGGAGCTGGACTGTTTCAGAAAAGGGAAAGGTGAGGTAAATGAAGAAGAAGAGATATCAGGCTGGAGATTTTTTTGAACATGGCTAGTAATTAAGAGATATAGCATTGAAAGATGTAGTATAGTAGAAAAGACTTCACAGAGGCATACAAAAAGTCATATAAAAATTTAACAAGTAGAAGTTATTTCAGAATTTAATTTCTAAATGGCTAGTATTATAAGTAAAGGACAATAGAAGTCAAGAAGACAGACAGCATATGAAGGGAGGAGGTGTCCAGGAATTTGAAGTGACTGTTAATACTTGAGTAGGATTTGGAAAGTTCAGAAGTGAGAGGAGAGGTTTACAGATGAAGGAAGTGCTAATGGCAAGTAAGTGGAGGCATGAAATTAGAACTCTAAAATAATTCTGTTGGGGAAATGAATCTATAAATTAATATATTTTATATATTGAAAGGTGCTATAGTTGTTGTGGAATACAAGAACTTTGAAGGCACAAAAGAGGATGTGTTATTCTCAATATGGAAAGATTAGAAAGGTAGACTTGAAAGATGAGTAGAAGTGTATGAGCTGAGGAAGTGAGAAAAGAGGGGAAAGGAATTACACGTGGAGGTAGGAAGGTGATAATGGCAGTTGTTTGACGGGACTGTACCATAATGCTGATAAGGACAGTGGTGGGTGACATACAAGGAAGGCAGCAAGCAGAACACGGAAGACCAGTACAAAGAGGAATTTGGACTTGATACTGAGAATTGGAAATCCTTCTTTTTATGAGGAAGGCGGAAGCCTGAAAGATTGGCACTCTCTCCTTGGGCCTTGCCATGAAGCTCTGTGGCGCTTTCACCTCTGCCCTAGCCCTCCCCAGCCCAGCTCTTCCTGAATGTCATAACTTTGTCTTGTTGTTTCAAATCAGGATGGTCATGGATTGTTTCAGCCCAAGTACCTCTGGGACCTTCCTCTTCCTCTACATGGAAGCTCTCTGAGAAGGATATAGGAGTTAGGTCTCTCCCTGCTCCAACAATGCACAAGCTATTTTGGCCTGGCCAACAGGTTTCCTCATTTCTAAGCACTCAGCTGAAGAGACAAGGAAGGGCATTCACTACAATGCCTTGTTTATTGTAGTGCCAGCTCTCTAATGCAATCAGATTCTTCCAACAGTCGTACAAGTTAACATTTGTTGAGCATTTTTAATAAGCCAGGCACTCAGGCACTATGTTAGCACTTTTTAAGGATTTTCTCATTATAAGGATTTTTCTTATGACAACTCAAGGAAGTAAATATGATTTTTATTTCAATTTTAAAGATAGAGAAACTAAGGCTTACAATAGTTACACAACTTTCCTAGGTTAATACATAAATGACCAAGCTGCATCTGAACCAGGGCATTTTATTATTCCAGAGCCCCCACTCTTAAGCACTGTGCTCTATTTTTTAAAATATACCACAAAAGACTTTCTGTGCCCTAGATAAGAGCCCAACAAATGGCTGTATCATATTTCTATGTTTTATTATGTAAATTTTCATAATCAAGAAGATTAATGAAACATTGAAGTCAGTTTTATAGGTTTCTGACATTTAACTTGTAAAGTGAGGTATAGAGTTTGAGTCACAGGCTTTCACTTATTGTAGAACAGTTGTAGATTTGAGTTTAGTGACTATTTAAATATTCACAAAAATTTTAAACATCAATGAAAGAAAAAGAAAAATAATTCATTAACTCATGGCCCAAATATAACCAATCATTGGTAAAAATGTGAAGTATGTCTTTAACTATATATGACTTTTTGTGTATAGTCATTTAACTATATATGACTTGTGTACCTTACATTGATTTCATAAACTGCTCTTTTGTTTTCACTTTCTGTTATATCATCTTCTCACATTGTCATTTTTATAGATTGGTAATATTTAACAAATTTTAAGTGATTGATCCCATTCTTCAAAGCCCAAAACATAAATTAGATAAATGTGTACTTCTTTGGTTGGAATAGTTCCCCCCCGGATGGATTATTGTCCTTTTCATTCCCTAGGGGTCTTTTAAGTCTCTATGGACCACAGATGGAAAACCATGGCTCTATATAATCTTACATAATGGCTCCACAATATTTCATTTTATTAATACATTACAAGTTATTTAGCTACCCTTAAAGGGGCATTTATATTATTTTCAGAGTTTGGTTTTTGTTTGTTTTCTACTGTTATACATATGGCCGTAACATGCACACACATGCATGAATTTTACTGCGTGCTCTTTAGCAATGTCTTTTGCATATGTTTCTAGAAGAGGAATTGGAAATTCCCAAATCAAAAAGCAAAAACATTTCTGATCTTTGATTCTCACTTCCAAATACCCTTCAGAAATCTGTTCTAATTTATAAAAGCAGAATTCATGTTTGAAAGTGCCTGTTTGCCCAGGACTTTTATATAAAATATTTTTCATCTGATTTTGGATTTTATGTCTTTGTTAATTTCATAATTTTATGGGCAAGAAATTGTATCTTATTAACATTGAGTCACATTTCACTTATTAACAAATGATCACAGTTGATCATTTTCCAAATGCATGTTGGCCATGTCTACTTTCTTATTTCATATTCTTTGTCTTTCTCTTGGGAAGTGTCATTTATATTTTTGTAGATTTTTATTTATTTGTAAATATACTTATCTTTTGTCAGTCATTAATATTGTGGACATGTTTTCACTAATGCTATTTGCCTTTTAATGTTATGATGCGTTTGATATAGAGAAGATTTCAAGATTTAGATAATCAAACCAAATTTTTGTTGTACGTTTCTTTTTTCTATATTTATTGTTGCTGAGATTAAAAAATATTGACTATAATTTTATATTATTTTATTCACTGAGTTGATATAATAAATGTAGTTTACTGTAATGGGTTAAAAAACTCATATTTCTGTAGTAAAATTATTTTTTCCAAAATGCGAGGAGAAAAATCCTAAGCATCCAAACCTTTAGAAGGAGTGTGTTTTGGTCTCACACCCATTTCTGGCCCTGGCTTTCCTATTTTTAAATTTCTAATTGTAATGTCTATTTCTTTTCCCTGGTTTCATTCCTTACATTTAATTCTGCATTACTAATTTTTAAGATGAAACAGGATGTCAAAATAGTCAACTCTATCTTTGTTCAAGGCAACATTAAAGACAGAGGTCAAGGACATTTCATTTGTTGTAAAACTATTGCATCATCTTGGAAGATAGGAGAAGGGTCCATCTTCTATAAAATAATCGCTCTTCAGTAGTATATCCAATATGGGTCTTAAAAATGCCTTTATATCAATCAGGTGGGTTGCATAGTTTATCAGAGTTCTTCACAACAATGAAATATTTAAAGGCTAAACAGTTTCTGCTTTATGATATAAAATTAAAATAGTGTCTTTTTTAACTCAGAAAAGAAATAGCCAACAAATTTTTATATTACAGTATTTAAATTCAATAAAGACATCAAATAATTTTGGGTAATTTTTATCTAAATTATCATTCACATGTAACACGCTATATGTGATTTCTTACCTTAAAATAAAATTATGACTGTATATATTATTTAAACTTATTAAATATTAATTTATTTTATACATAATAGCTGCTTACAAAGGCTTATTTTAATGTCATGTTCATATTTTGGGGAGAGGATAATGTAGGATATAATCTTTACCTATAATACAAATAAAAGGACAATGATTTTTCCTTCCTTCAGTTTCTCTTCTCTTAAAACAAAAACAAAAAGAAACAAACAAAAAGCATTACTATTCCTTTACATGGTCTTTCTTGTTTTTACCCTTCTTATATTGTAGAAGAGTTGAGAAACTATGCTATATGCCTAACAAACAACTATCTTTAATATCTCTTACCAACCAGTATTAAAATCCAGATTTCACATTGGCAGAGGAGAAATAAAGTTAAAAATAAGGACTAATTAAAAAATGAGGAAAAATCAGAAATGTTTGCTTTAGAGTCTATCTTCCCAAAGCATTTGAACACCCACTCTGAGTCTTCACCACCTATTGAGAGACAGTCCCCCATGGATCTATTGCTTTTCTGCATGTCTTGCAAGTAGAGGCACTGGCTGCCTTTGTTCTGAACTATGTTTTCAAGGATGCTTTATAAGAAACATACTATGAAGATAGAGATAGTGTCTCCCTTCAGAATAAAGGGCAGGCTTCTTTATTGTCTCGTTATTATAGAAATAATGGCTCCCTCCAGGGTACAGATCAGGTAAGCTTGCTGCTGATTATAAAAATTGAGTTCCCTAAATTTGGAGTTCCTCCCCTGTAAAACAATCTGCTGTGTATGCAGGTGTCACCTGGTCCTCTTCACATAGCACTGTAAAAATTAGGACTGGGGGAACCAGTGCAAATGCTGATACGCTACTGCAATTGCTGTGCGTAATCAAGTCCTTTGTCTTGTGTGTTCAGGAGTTTTGTGTCTTCTGCCCATATCCCTTAAACTGTGACAGGCTATCTCAATATCTTACAAGTAGGATGAAATCACAGACACTTCCAAGTTTCTAAAACTGAGTTCCTGAGACATTTTAGAGTACTTCAGAGTCCACTCAATAGGAGTCTTTGTAAGCAAGCTAAGTTTGCAGATCTTGTTTTGGGCTGTTGACTTTGGGAAAGAAGGAAATAAGGAAGGAGATGAATACCAGGGACACCATCAGAAATGAGGTCAAGCTTTTCTCCGATGAATGATTCTGGGAAAAAAAACATAAGAGGAAAATAGTGAGAAAGATAGCAAAACGCAATACTGAAGGCACCATCTGAATAGAATGCCAAAATTAGCAAATTTACCTTGGAGAATAACAATTGCTGTAGAAGTAATTTCCTGTAAGTGTTTTGGAATATTATTGGAATATTATTGATATTACAGCACCAAATCAATAACTTGACTAAAGGGGTTTTCAAAATAAATATAACTCAGGAAATTGTCAATCTCTTGGCATCTAGAAATCAATGTGGTGAATATGACAATTTAGTGAGATTTTAAAATATGAACACTGAAAAAGTTATCAAAACTTTTCAAAAAGTAGTGAATCAAGACTTTCAATTTTATTCATAACTACACCACATTTTACTCAGTTAGAAGGCAAGTTTTTGGGATGACATGCCCTTTGGGTTTCATCATTTTGTACACCAATATTAACAGAAATAAGAAAGGAAAGTTCCTAAAATGAAGGATGGAAAGAAGCAATGAAAGAAAAGAGGCAGAGAAATATACAAAGGAGAATAAAAAGAAGAAATACAGATGGCTATGAACTTACATTTGTGAAAAGGCTTTCCTTTATTTTTTTATCTTCCTTAGTTGTGGTTTTTTCTCTTATTTTACCACCGTATTTGGTGGTAAACTTATAGTCCTTGTTTTTTTCATTACTTTCAGTTACTTTGCTTAATTTTGTGACATTAATCTCTTCCATCCAAAATTCTGAATGAAGGGGCCTATAAATATAGAAATGTTTGGACTATTACTGAAAATATGTAAGAATCCTAAATTTATTAAACAAACACAAAATATTTAATAAATAAGCAAGCCCTATCTAGTTATGCATATGTGAAATAATAATCGTCATGTGGTATAATAATAGACTTCACTGAAAGTCACAACTTCACCTGTTGTAAGTTCCTAATTTTGGTAAAGGTAGTGTGTTTCAACTAATCACCTCTATCAAGATGTAAATTAATTTTCTGTATTCGGTAAACTGTTTTGTTTTTGTTTTTCAGACTAGGTAATTTGGAAGGGATTAGGATTATGCCAGTGAGAGACATAGGGCACCTAGAATGTGGTGGACAGGAAGAGATTTTGAAAGGTTAGTAACAGAGGAAAGCGGTTGGATTGTGTGGATTTGTAGGGGGTATAATGCTATGGGAGGTTCTAGATAGCATAAAATTATTCAGTTCTTGGTGGTATTGGTGAAGTAATACAATCCTTGTGGTCAGAGAAAGACTAGATAAGTGCCTAACTTGAAATTTCACCATTTTGTCTTATTCCAGGCCCATAGTCATCATTTGTCTCTTTGCATCCAAGTTTCCATATACTTGTTATAGAACTAGGGAGTCGGGGACTGTTCAAACACTAGGAGTTTATGGTTCTTGATTGCAGACTCCTGACAGTAGCTCTGATTACCTTGAGCAAAAGCTTATTGGAGAATAAGATTCAGAATTAAAGGATAATTTAGTGTTAAGTGACTAAGGGAGCTCTGAAAGGTAGAAGATAGAAGAGTGTAGGCATCTAGCTGGAATAGTTTGAGTCTTATACAGCAGCTGGGCCAAGATATCTAAACTTCTCTTCACTTTTGGGTTGCTCAATCAAGATTCACAATTCCAGGAGAGAGGTTTCTGATTGTCAAGCTTGGGTCATGTTGGCTAATACAAACCGTGGAAAATTAGGATCTCGTTCTTTGAGCTTTCATAGTGGAAAATCAGGTATGTACAAATGCCCTCACACAACAGAGGAAAGGAATATCTCTAAAAGAATTCAGAGAGCTATTTAAATGTGCAAATTTGAGGATTTACACAATATAAACCCTGCTCAAACATGGATGGAAATTCTCTCAATTAGCTGTGCTGATAAATCAAATAATCAGCAGCTTGACAATCTGTAAATCATTTATATTTGATGCATTGTAGCAAATCAGGTTGCATAGGCTATGGCTAGAATTGCTTTTATTGGTAAAAGGATAACTAGTACCTAAGAGAGTTTTAATGTAGATAACATATATTTATATGGTATATATAATCTAGTAATCACAGTATACATTTATTTTCTTGTTTATCTTCTGGCTCCTTCATTAGAATGTGAGCAGGAATCTTTTTTGTCTTACTCTCAATGCCTAGTACCATGCTTGGAAGTGTATGTACTGGATACAGAGGTCAATGTATCTCCCGAGATAGATAGGAAATGAATAATATGTTCTCTAAATTTCATGAGTTCTTCTCATATTATACAATAATACTCTCACTGTTATTAACTTACATAACTTGAAACTTGCAGTGCCCTGGAATCATACATGTTTTTCTGACTTTCTGGCTTTTGATTTCATAAGATACATTGCTCAGGAAATGCTTTGATTTAAAAGAAATGTGGCTTCTTCTCAAATCTATGAAAAGAAATCCCTAAAACAGTATTTATGGCTTCCATTCACCATGGAAAGCATTCTTATCCTTATAATTGTGAGAGTAATTAGTGTAAGATGGGGTTTTCTCCAAATTCCATGAAGGATGAATGAGAAACTTCAACCCTTGAGAGACTTACAATGTTTGACACAGGAAGGGTCTTCTTTCTTTGCAGGCAAGGTTATTCCACTTTAAGAATCCTGCATAAAATAAATAAAAAATTTTACGGAAATCAGTGGTTTTCCAACAATCTTGAGGAACTTACTGATATTTTTCTCTGTGGCACTCAATTGAAAAATCTGAATCTGCATTTTACAAACTAAAAACCACTTTGCAAAATGTTACAAGGTAAGGGAAAAAAAAATCTATGTTTAAATACATTTGGTAAGTGTTGGTTAAAGACTCTCAAAGACTTTTTTTTTTCACTGCAGGAGTTTTCAGAGCTTTTAATACACTAATTTGCTTTACGAATTTCTAAGAGAAAGGTTGTAGAATGCAGTATTTCCAAAACGTATTTGATAAAGGAACCCTTTCTTTTTTGACCTATCAGTTAGATTTTCTTGAAAATTTTGGGAAATACCAGTACAACTAATTATGAAGGGGCCTTGTTGGTGCATCCTTAATTTCTTAAAAAAA
Organism: Ceratotherium simum simum; assembly: GCF_057802395.1. Lineage (NCBI taxonomy): Eukaryota > Metazoa > Chordata > Mammalia > Perissodactyla > Rhinocerotidae > Ceratotherium > Ceratotherium simum. Next base: position 56,558,715 of record NC_141907.1, on the reverse strand, counting down.
TTCATTTACTTAGATTATCACATACTGTTACCTTCTTTTGCTACAAGTTCCACACAGACTTCTTTTTTTGTAGTGACTTCCTGGCCTTTTGATGGTTTATGTTGTCCATTTCCAGGTCGATGTGTAAATTTCTGCTTTTTATTCTGAAATAAAATGATGAATTGCCAGGGGAAAAAAAGTTTTAGTTTACAAGTTGAGGGCTACCAAGACATAGAGTATTTTTTGTCCATTTATAATCCAAATGTAGTATATACCACAGAGCAAGAGCTTTTAGAATTTGTAAGACATGACACAGAACTTGACCTTTCCAGGAGCTGATGTAGTCTATAGGTTATATTATCTCATAGCCGAGAGAAATTACATTTCTGATGGTAATAATAATATATCAGTAATTGGTCAATAGATATCATTAATATGTGGATAGATTCAACTAGGATGTTATTGTTGAGTGAATGAAAAAACAGAATAGAAGATAGTTAAGAAATATAGAAGATCACATAGTCTCTGAGAACAGAAGGTCCAAAAAATTATGATAAAATTGACTGCTTATACAGATTTAATGTCACGGTACTCATATTAGGCCCATTGAGTGTTCAGAAGAATATTCTGGTAGTAATATAATAGCAATAGAATTTTAAATGATATTATCATAGTGATATCGCGTTGTATAGGCAAAAGGAGTAAATTAGAGGTTATTAATCCACTTTACAGAATAGTCTTTAACTTATAAAACAAAGTTTTCTGAGAAATATTGCAGAGATGGTGCTGATCTTCCTTACATAAGTAATATCTGTAAACGCACACAATACAAAAACATTGTGCATTGATCGTACTTTTCTTAGAAAAAACCCTGTGACCTACCAGATGTTCCTGGGTGGCCAAGATGCCAAGTTTTATACCATTAGGAAATTCAGACTCTCCACAAATTGTGACTTAGTTAATTTAAAAAGAAATGTGGAATTTAGTTAATAATTTTCCAATCTCTTGAAATTGAGAAAACCTGTGAAAACCAAGCGATCAAGAGCATAGTGTCTAGGGTGACTAGCAGGTCCCTAATACTTCCCTCTTTAGGAAGAAAAACATTTAGCTAATTATACATATATATGTATATATATCCTCTTTTAGAAAGGTAATTTAGCAATACCTGAATAGGTTTTTCTAATCTTATCCAGATGTTTTCATTCTGTTTGTATTTTTTTACCAAAGGAGCAATGACAGAGGCTTCATTAGATTTTTGGATAGTCATAAGATGAAGACCACGTTGTTGGCACATATCCTGGGAAGGGAAAAGTAGAAAGGTTAATCCTGACTTTTTGTATTATTGTTGAAGTTATGCTGAATTAAAAGAAAATAATTCCATCTTCAAATTTTGGTGCTATAAGTAAGTGGTCTGAAAGAACCAGAGCAATGAGGGGGAGGACTTAAAATTATAAGTGAAAACATGGATTCATACCTGTGCCTGAGCCCAGTTCATTCTACGGTCAAAGTAGGCAAAGCAACTGGATAAGTAATAAAAGGAATCATTAGGGCATGTAGAAACATTCTGAGGAAAACTAGAAGCCCTGCTGAGAAGCAATAACAGAAAAACCAAAAACACTCTCATCTTTGATGCCTTCCCAAAAACCTATGGAAAAAAGAAGAGCCTACAGTCAGAGACAGAAAATTAACTAAACATTTAAGCACACTGATTTAACATAACTTGTCTAAAATTAAGGCATACTGTTTCATTCATTATTCAATTTTCTATCCATGGCAATAGATCTAGTCAGAGCAATCTTGAGAAGCAAAGGACAGTCTGAATCCTCCAGTCAACTAGGACAAAGATAGAACAGGTACTAAATCCAAAAAGAGAATATCACACTAGTATCTAGACAATATATAGAATATTAGGTTCAAAAGTTGGAACCAAGGCAATGGGGTGGGTGCACAGTTATATGGGATGCTGTGGGTGAACAGACAGTTGTTCCAGGCTGGTGGTTTGGACAAATTGACACAACTCCATCTTGTACATTAGGAAGTGTAACTTTTACATCTTATTTCTTTTATCTTGCCAAGTTTCCACTTTGTTGACTACATGGCACCTGGTGAATTATGTCCAAACATCTGAGTATTAATTATTCACATATGGAGTGAAATTGAAATTATTTTTCCAACCAATTCACACAATATTCTTCTTAACATAACCTGTGCTTCATTCACCAGGCCTATTGCTATTTCTCAGAATCATCTTTAATTTTCTCACATCTCTGCCTCTGTGAGGTAAGAAACTTTCTCTTTCCCAAAGTATTTAACTATACTTACCTTTATGTGAAAGAAGTAACATAATGAAAAAAGAATGAGATCTGGAATAAAATAGACCTCAGTTCAGCATCCAGCTCCATATACTGGCATAATCAGGCAAGACAGAAAAATTGTCTTTAATATCAAAGAAAATGCGGATATTTCTTCTTTCCTTTGTCACTCATAAAAATGTGTTTAGTTTAGCAAAAATCTTAGCAAGATATTGACTGGTAAAGAGGTGTTGAACTGTTTTGCAAAATGATGTAAAAGAATATCTGTCAAGGGTGAAGAAAATATTTGCAGGCCACTTCCTTTTTGACTTCCAATAGGCACTCTGAGACAAGGATTTGGGGGCCTTGACTCTAGCTTGATATGACAGGGTATGAGTAACTCTGATTTCAAAAGAGGCAAACTACAGCATGTGACAGCAGGTTGGGGTCGAGAGGAACGATGTCTGGTGAAAAGACTCTTTGTTGGAGTTTAGCTGATGAATGTTAGGGGCATTTATAATAATTTGGTTTCATTGGTTACAGGTTTCTCCTGTAGTCCCCTTCTGACGTCATTCATTGGCCAGGAAATTCTGACAAATTCAACACTTCAGGTAAACAATACCTCGGGGAGCAGAGGAAGCATGTGTTCATGCTTGGAAGAAAATAATACAATGAGAAGAATTCAACATGAAGAAGTCTTGATGCAATCACCAGAGTTGATGCCAGGAGCAATAGTTCAGAATGAGGATTAAAAAATGTTTAGAAAAACCTTCGGCAGTATTCTGCAGAGGTCTCATTTCCTATGGTCATGCAGGATGTGATTTTATGGTTTCTGATTAAGATATTCTCAGAAAATAATAGTCTCTGATAAAGAGGAAACTCACTGTGTGACATTGGGGAGTTAGATTTTTATGAATTTTATTTATTTTACCTGAAAAGTGAAGATGAGGAGAATGATGACTCTGAGGGTTGTTCTAAAGATGAAGGGAAATGAAATCTGTGAAAGATGTAGAAATATACTGGGTTTATGTATAGAAGTGCTCAATAACTTTAAATTCATTATTTCTCACTCTTCCTCTCCCCTTAAAGAATGCTATGTCCTCTTCTACAAAATCCTCCATGCTTGCTTCAGTTGGAAGTAATTTGTGCTCACTTTAAACTTTTATAGTACATTGGACTTCTATTAAGGTATTTAAGGTATTAAAGGACTGTAATGTTTATAATGATGAATTTTGTGTAGCCTATCTCTCTTTATACTTTTCCTTCTTTCCTTCCTTCCTCTATTTTTT